>NW_027188601.1:0-18165 GCF_041381155.1 Argopecten irradians | reverse complement strand
CGACAAGACAAAGCCAGTGGTCAAGAGACAGGTCAGAACAGGAAATGACTAAGTCATGCACCTAATGTCAATGTTACCCAAAATAATTCCAATGTTTTTAGCCGTCTACTCCTATCAACGTTGAAAGACTTAACCATGGTTTGTTATCACACCCAGATAAGACTTTTGTCAGCTATTTGTGTGACGGCTTGCGTGAAGGATTTGATACCAAAGTTTCGCCGCTCCCTCAAGTTTCTCATGAATCACGTAATAACCTATCGGCCATTCATGACCCTACGACTGTCATAGAACTGATTTCTAAAGAGGTAGAGAAAGGATTTGTTAAAGGCCCTTTCTCCTCGCCACCATTTCCCGTGTATCGCGTAAGTCCTCTAGGGATAGCAGAGCATAAGTATTCCCACAAGAAACGGCTCATTCTGGACTTATCAGCACCACATAATTCACACCCTACCTTAACTGACACCAAGAGTATCAACGATTTGATAGACAAAGCAGATGTTCGCTGCATTATGTTAAAATCGATGATGCGATTCGTACTATTCAGGACAAGGTTTTAGGCGCTATTATGTGTAAAACAGATATCGCCGATGCATTCAAGAATACCCCTATACATCCATTTCAGTGGCATTTGTTTGGTTTTAAATGGAACAATTCCTACTATTTCTATCAACGTTTAGCCTTTGGATGCCGTTCGAGCCCTATTATCTTTGATCAACTTTCCACAGCAGTGTGTTGGATTGCTAAAAATAACTATAACATACAACACATTTTTCATCTTTTGGATGATTTCTTAGTTATAGAAGACCCTAAAATCTGACGGTGATAGAACTATGGCTCTATTAACTATGATTTTCAACCGTTTGAGCATACCGGTATCTGCTCATAAAACTGTTGGACCATCACCTGTAATGGAATATCTTGGTATTATTCTGGATTCCGTCAAAATGGAGGCTCGTTTACCAGATGATAAGGTTGTTAGAATTATTGACTTTCTTAATACCTTTTTAACCAAGCCTTCATGCACTAAACTAGAACTACAACAGCTTTTGGGTCATCTCAATTTCGCCATTAGAGTTATCCTCCCTGGTCGCAGCTTCGTTTCGTATTTACTTACTCACATGACAGCCCTTAAAGAGCCGCATCATTATGGACGTCTTTCACGCGAGTGTAAAGAGGATATCTTTATGTGGTTAGAGTTTCTTAGGAACTGGAATGGAGTTTCTTTCTTTTATGAGCGTCATTTTACGAGCAATCCAGATTTCGAACTCTTTACCGACGCCGCATCAACTATAGGTTTCGGAGGCATTTTCAGGTGTCAATGGTTTGCATCTCCCTGGCCACAAGAGGTCAATGTAGCTATGCAAGGATCTGCCCCTTCCTTGTCATTTCTCGAATTTTACCCTATTGTTGTTGCTGCACTATTGTGGGGAAAAAATTGGACCTCTAAGAGGATCTTATTTCATTGTGACAATCAGGGTACAGTGGATATCATTAACAAGGGACGGTCTAAATCTCCACTTATCATGTCGCTTATGCGTAGACTTACCTGGTGCTCAGCAAAAAATAACTTTACTATCAATGCTTGTCATGTTGCTGGTGTTTATAATAATGTTGCTGATGCTCTTTCTCGTCTTAAATTCCAGGAGTTCCGGAAAGCGGCACCTCAAGCAAACATACATCCATGTCGCTGCCCAGAGTTTTCGCACATAATGTGGAACTACAACAGACAGTGAATAAACTCTGGGAGGCAGCTACGACCCAAGGGACTCGGGAAGCCTACAACACAGGGTTCACCTCATACAAGACTTTCCTTTCCTTAAATGGTATCAACTGGGTTTTCTCTATGCCACCAGTCTCCGAGGATCTGCTTATGTGTTTCGTAGCACATTGCTTTCAACATCTTAAGATTAAAGCCGGAACTATCAAACTTTACCTTTGTGGCATTCGCTATATGTATCTGAAGGCCGGATTCCCTAATCCCCTGGTATCACATGTAGGACAGACTCATGCTCGCCTTCAAACTCTAGTCACCGAAGTTAAAAAAACTTCAAGGCATTACTCGTAGGCCGCGTCTACCTATTACTTTTGACATTCTTACGAAAATCTGCCAACTTTCTGCGAAAGGGGGTGTTTTCCCCATTTATGAACATTTTGATGGAAACTGCGTGCACCGTAGCCTTCTTTGGTTTTCTCCGATGTGGGAAATTCTGCGTATCAGGATCTTTTGACCCCACGCGCCATCTATGTGTAGAGGATGTGGCTATCGATCAGTTACAGTCGTGCATCAATTTAAATCTTAAAGTTTCTAAATGTGATCCTTTTCGAAAAGGTATTTCAATTGTGTTATACGCTACTAACAAAGGTGTATGTCCATACCTCGCGGTAAACCAGTATATGGCTTAGAGGTCTACTCATGTGGGACAGTCGAACAGGCTATCGCCTTTCTTTATCACAGATTCTGGTGTACCCTTGACGCGCAACGTGTTTATCACTTCTTTGAGAACAGTTATCTCTAGACTGGGTTTAAACGACTCTGTATACTGTGGTCATTCTTTTCGCATTGGTGCAGGTACTTCAGCTGCCAGTTCTCACGTAGAAGACCACCTCATTAAAACACTAGGTCGCTGGTCTTCAGATTGTTACCAAAGATACATTCATACATCTAAATCATCCATCAGACTTGCCCAGCAATCTTTGACCTATGGGCAGTGAATGTACTAGAGTTTTTGTATTTGAACTCAGCACTAGTGTAATTAGTAATTATAATGTTGTTTCAGTATGTACAAACATTTCCTTTGTCGTTGTTTACTTTCTATTTAGCTTCATGTAGCATGCATTGTTTTTTCATTTTTTACCTTCTTACAACACCTGTCATAAATTTAATTTGTATCGGGTCAAGCATTTCATTTTTATATACTTCAATCATTTTACCTCTCCTTTTGGGGCTTTCTCATGCTGCGCATGTTCATTTTGGACTTTCTGCCCCAAATCATATAATCATACATCTATTATACTTAGTTCAGGACCATTTCTCGCCTAGTTCTTTTACAGAATTTAGGACTCGCCTGGCTATGTATTAATAGTATTGTCTATTCGACCAAGCTTTGTATCATACATTTACAGTACTTTAGTACATCACGTGACAGAATACTGGATTCTGATTGGCTACACACATGGGTACTATTTGCAATAGTGCCCGGGTAAGCGGGCACTATTGAAGTGGCGCGAAGTTGAACGTGAATGTATTGTGACGTCACCATAACATGACGTCATTATAACGTTGCGCTTCGACCAAGACGTCAAGATGGCGGACAGACTGTTGTGTGCGGGGATGGAAGCAAATGTTGCTTTTCTCCAGAAGACAGTTCACTAATGTTCTACATTGTTCCACTTTTAATTTTTCATGAAGCTGAATCCCGTTTTTATATAATCCCATATTTCTGCGGCAATTCATATGTTGTACTTTTAATGTAACAACGTCGTGTGGAAATGAAGATAGCGTTGCGAGGTATCGCTTGACGTGCTTCTATTACGATGACATGAAAAACGGTCTCATGTGTGGGTGATGTACTAAACCCATTATGGCCTGGTTGAGAGGGCACTATTGCCTCATAGTATTGTCTCATGATGGGATAGTGCCCTCGCCTTCGGCTCGGGCACTATTCCATCCCTCGACAATACTATGAGGCAATAGTGCCCTCTCAACCAGGCCATAATAGATAAATAGTGCAGGACCTTTATCGCCTGGTTCTTCAGCAGAATTCATGACTCGCCTGGCTATGTATTTATTCGTATTTGTATGTACTCTTCGCCTGGTCCTCCTTCAATCATTTTTGGCTGATATTGTCCTTATAAACATATCAATTTACTGGTTCTTCATGCAGTAGCTGAAACAGCCCTAAAGGCAAATTATTTTTTGTTGTTTATTATGTTAATTTTGTATTGATTTGCTAAGTATATTTTATTGAGATATCAATGTTTGTTTGGTTGAGTGTGTATATATATATATATGTTTTTTGGTTTTCATATAATACAATTTTGCAGTTTTATCATATGTGTTTGTTGTTTATAAATATTCATATATGTGAGCTAATCCAGTGTACAAAGGGGGTTTCGTATTAAAACGTTAGTATGGAACTAATCAATTGCTCCCACAATGTCTTCAATGCTGTTTAAACTGAATACATAACAATAATGTTAATAATTTCATGTTGCAATAATCTTGATTTTACTCATCCGTTATTTCACAACAGGATCTTAATTTGATAATAAACAATTGATTTCACAATTTTTTGAGTTATTGAAAATTTCCATTAAACATATGTTACTGTCTGTACAAGATTATTGCAATTAAGATGATTAAATTAGATACAAGATATTGCAAAATATATGTATATATTTCAATTGCATATCAACAACATATTTAATCTGTATAATATTATGACACTGAAATAAAGCATTTTAATAGTAGTTATTGATATTTGATTTCAATCTGTATTTCCAGGATATTATATCTTTAAATACCGCGTAGTCACAGGCACCACCATTTGTAACATAAACGTGAGTACTTAGGGGGTAAAGAAATCTGTACTGTAAACCAACTTAATTTCGCGTTTTCTTGATCAACGACATATTCAAGCGATTTAACTTACAGGTAAAACACTTTTCTGTAAGCTATTTATAGTTGAATCTGTTTTCGCGGCGAATTATTCTCACGACTACGCGAAATATATTGCACGCGGAAATAAGTTGATTTACAGTAATTAGTAGCAGACATCACAATAAAATTGAAACAAGTCTATTTACAATGTACATGTATATCGTATTATATTCATGTGAGATTGTGAGTTGCGCAGAGGCATGAGGTAAAATTCATTATACATGGCTCTTAAAATAATGATAAAATTTCATTGCTGAATAACATTGCAAATATCATTAGTTTAGGCAATTGTAAATTGTAATCAATAAATTCCAACTATCTGTTTTGTATTCACATTGGACTGAAATACATGTACTTGATATATATGCCGGCCACAGGCTTGGTCCCGGTTCTTTTGAAAACCCGAAGGCACATGCAATAAACAAAGAGATGTAATCTATCATGGATCTGGTTAATTCAAGGTCTTAAAAACTTAAACGCTGATTATTTCCCTGTAGTATTTTCTATGCAAGATTTTGTGTCGATATCCGGTTCATTTGTATTTTTCGAGCATTTCTACAGAGTTGTATAGCGCCAGTTAAAGAACAATGTATATATTATCAGGTACCACAGGCTTATGGACCAACTACTGTTCTTGAGGTCAGGTCAACTGTATCAAAGTCACACGGAGTAAACATTGACAAAATTAAAGTCATTAAAGACACAAGGATACTAAAGGATGATGAAACGGAATTCCGAACTGGTGACATCACTGAAATCATGATAATTAGAACAAACAGACAGGTGCCGATCGAAGAGAGGGCAAGCGAAGAAGACATGTTTGAAGGTGATATGGCGGACGGGGATCGTATCAAAATGAGTTGTGGACATGCAGCAAGTAAGTAATGTCGGATGGGGATCATGTCAAAAGCTGTTATTGACAAGAAGCATGGCCAGATGGAGGTCATTTGTAAAGATATTGTAAACGAATACAGGAAGTAAGTATTGACATACAGAAACTGTGTCAGCATACAATTAGGTTGTTATGGCAGACGGGGTCCGTATAACTATCAAATGTCGTGTGGATGAAGGACGACGACCATGTCAAAATGTAGTTAATAATCGTATCAATGTGTGTTTGGAAAAGCGGCTTATAATTTTTGTCTAATATCACTCCTATATCAATATTTGGGTACTACCTCGATCTCTTGGAATCTTATATCAACCTGGGATGACGTCACAATTCAAAGTTTGGAAATTTCTTGTATATATCAAGGTGAATCGTGGTGGAAAATTGTAGTTTCAGACAATCAAGAGAGAGCAAAACACACAACCATATCATGACAGCTTTTTACAGTTAGTCCAAATGTTTATGTGTTTTTATGCAAAAGCTTTTGAAAAACATTGTCAAATCCTAAACAAATATCCAACATTTCCACAAAACCTCACTGATAGACATATAAATATGAGTGTATAAACTTAGGAGGTATAATGATGGACTTAATCATAAATATTCATCGCTTATCCTGACGATTTTGTCTTCCAAACTTTTTACAACATTTTATAGGCTTCTGTATCTGGCACATTTTAAATTCAACATAAAACTATTGAGTAAATGCCTTTAAAGGCATGATTGTAATTATGTATTTACGTATATATATTATTGATATGAAGTAGCTATTACGCTGTCTTACATGACGTGTCTGGTTAGGCCTTTAGTTGTTTTTTTACTTTGGTTTCAGCCCCTGAGAACCTGTACAGATATTGCCTTACAAAGCTCAATTGCTGTGACCTGCCGTTCACGTGTATGGAATGTGATCAAGTTTGGGAATTTCCAGAAATATCCAAGAAAGCTGATATGACCCACGACGAATCTGTATTTTTCTCTAGGAAAATGACAAAAGTTTCCATCTGTTATAACAATGATATAAGACAATGTCCTACCTGTGGGATCCATTGTACAAGAATAGACCCAGACAATAAACAAGTGGTATGTGTCTATTGTAAAAGAGACGGAAAATCCGTGTACGCTTTCTGCTGGGTATGTATTGTACCTTGGGATCCAGGTCACAATTGTGAAAGACATAACATCAATAGCCCAGAAAACCCTTGATGACTGTGAGCGCGTCAAAATGGAATACAGTAACATTTCTAATGTACCAAAGGTTCGAGCATGTCCAGGATGTAAAACTTTAATCGAACATGAGGGCGGTTGTAAGACAATGAAATGTCGTGATCCGAAATGTCGCCATACTTTCTGCTTCAGCTGTCTGAAGTCCGCAGATCAGCGTGGGAATCTTCAGTGTGGTACCTTTCTAACTAAGTGTAAGGTGGCACCTATTCAGAGAATTTTATAATGATATAAAGTGAAATATAAAGGACTAGGTAAGCCAAAAGCGAAAATGCGTGATGGTTCAGAAAACGTGTTACTAATTAAAAAAGATATCTGAGAAAAAAAATACAATTACAGTGATACCTATGTGCCTATTTTGACATCCTGCCAAATCCAACACTGTACCGTATTTCTTATGTATGACACTTAATGCATTAATACACTTATTGAATAAATGAGATAACTCCTGTAGCCATGTGATCAATAACTCCTAGGGTCATCTAGTTACAATGGTTGTAAATAAGTTACTGTACTAGTTTAGCTATATAACTTTCTGGAATATTACCATGTATAAATATACATGTTTGTATACATTTTGGTAAAAATTAGGAACCAATTAATATATCTAGTTTAGATATTTGAAACATCCAGCAAGACGTCGGACTTTTGACCGGACTTCATTTTTCTTTTTTAAGAACCCATAATCATATATAGCCAGATCATTCTGTTGATATGTTTACTTACTGGTTTAAGTTAAATATTTGTATAAGTAAGAAGAAAGTTCTCCAATACTTTAAGTTAAATATTTGTATAAGTAAGAAGAAAGTTCTCCAATACTCTTGAATTAGGATTTAGCTATATGTATACTGCAACCATGGGTTAATCAAAACTGAAATAAGAGTTGTGTAGACCTAGTTTATACAAAACTGTAATTAGATCTGTGGAGATCTAGTTTATACAAAACTGTAATTAGAGCTGTGAAGATCTAGTTTATACAAAACTGTAATTAAAGCTGTGAAGATCTAGTTTATACAAAACTGTAATTAGAGCTGTGTAGATCTAGTTTATACAAAACTGTAATTAGAGCTGTGAAGATCTAGTTTATAAAAAAAACTGTAATTAGAGCTGGGAAGATCTAGTTTATACAAAACTGTAATTAGAGCTGTGTAGATCTATTTTATACAAAACTGTAATTAGAGCTGTGTAGATCTAGTTTATACAAAACTGTAATTAGAGCTGTGTAGATCTAGTTCATACAAAACTGTAGTTAGAGCTGTGTAGATCTAGTTTATACAAAACTGTAATTAGGGCTGTGTAGATCTATTTTATACAAAACTGTCATTAGAGCTGTGTAGCTGTGTAGATATAGTTTATACAAAACTGTAATTAGATCTGTTTAGATCTAGTTTATACAAAACTGTAATTAGAGCTGTGTAGATCTAGTTTATACAAAACTGTAATTAGAGCTGTGTAGATCTAGTTTATACAAAACTGTAATTAGAGCTGTGTAGATCTAGTTTATACAAAACTGTAATTAGATCTGTGTAGATCTAGTTTATACAAAACTGTAATGAGAAATGTGTAGATCTAGTTTAAAAAAAAACTGTTATTAGAGCCGTGAAGATCTAGTTTATACAAAACTGTTATTAGAGCTGTTAAGTTCTAGTTGATACAAAACTGTAATTATATCTGTGAAGACCTAGTTTATACAAAACTAATTAGATCTGCGTAGATCTAGTTTATGCAAAACTATAATTAGAGCTGTGAAGATCTAGTTTATTCATTACCAAGAACTGTGCAAAGCCATATTAGTTTTGAATGTTTTCACTTTTAACTGTGGATAATTACAACATATTTTGTGGATATTTATATTATTGTCTGGAACATTAAAAACAATATGTGGACATTGATATTCCTTTGTGGATTTGTTCGGAACCTGAAAGGTTTAATAGTTATGCAAGGACATTCGTATACAGATAAGTAACACTTTTAATCCCTGTATTTTTCTTGTACCAATTACTTTAGATATTGTAAACTTTCACTGTACATATTAAATTGTATATATAAAATTGTGTTTTGAATTTAGCCGCTGGTTTTTCTTTTCTGTTATTATCACATGACACTCCAGATTTAATAACCGATCGAATCCTTATAAACGGTTCTAGTGCTATGTGTCCCTCTTGTTATTTATTAAATCAATTTCTTTACCTAAAATACCGTCCACGCGTGAATGAAAGTCAAAAGAATAAAAACCGGGACTACGTCAATAATTATGTACCGATCGGTCACCAAGTGCCATAGAAAAAGTTATTTGAATACTGTATTTTAAAGCACACAAGTTCTTTATTGTTAAAAGTCTATAAAAGTGTATAAACAATGTACAAAATATGGATGTTATATTTCACCAATTTTACTTTTTTAGTTTATAAATAGTTTGTTTATATATTTAGATATAGTAGTGGTTTTCCCTACTGTGTGCACGTGGTTAGGATCAACAGTAACTCATCTACATGTGTGTTAATATATAGCAACATATACCCTTCACATGATCGTATGCTAATTACATCCGGGATGAAGCTACTGATTGGTAATCTCATCACTAGGTGGCTATATATAGATAAGAACAATTTGATTGGATAGAATCTTGCAGAGTCTTGCATAATTAATGAGGTCCGGCCACGGGTCAGCGTCACCTAGCGCGTCACCTTCATGTTATAACCGGAACAAGGACGTTAAGCCCCATCAATCAATCAATCAAGCGTCACCTTCATTAGAGTGACCAGCAGTACTAGTGCCTGCAGCCACATTTAATAGCGATTCGTTTTAAGCCTTTATTTCTAGGTACTTTTAGTACAAACTTCATAAACCACGCTCTTGTGAAGTGTACGATATGATTAACATTGAACACGTCGTTTCAGGCCTACGTTTTTGTACTAGGCTTCTGGATAATTGTGTGTAAACAATCAACATCGTTATCAACATGCCTCGAGAACGGAGACAAAGGAACGTGCCTTCGTCCCTTCCGTACGATCCAAATGACGACAAGAATTGGACCATAGCCAAGTTTCGTGATGAACTTCACAAGAGAGGAATCAACACCAGCAATTCCATGTCAAAAACTGTGTTGCGTTTAATTTATCGTGAAAACCTGAACAAAACTATTCAGAATGAACCATCTACATCTGAAGTGATTAATTCCGGGAATAATCAACCCTCTCATTCGCGTCATGGTGACGACATTATTCAGACTGAACGGTCTAGTGTACAGTCGGATATGGCAACTAGTACTATTCCTACGGAGGGATTATTGAATGAAAGCGCCCATTCTCATTTTCCACCTCCCAGCGCATGTCCCGGAAGTGATCGTCCTGGTCAAACTTTCTCTCCGCGGAGCAATAACACTGTGTCACTCTGCGCAACTACAGGAAGTGCTTCCGTAAATTCCGGTAACAACATGGCGGACATGCTAAACCTCATGCAGGGAATGCAACAACAAATGCTGCTCATACAACAATCTATGGCCCTGCAGCAGAACAATCAAGTGCTCCCGACATCGGAACTAAATAATGGGAGTTTACGAAGTGCCTACGAACATATAGAGAGAGTGACGCACAATAACAAGGCAACAACATCTGCCGGTGAGTCACATGTTTTTATAAAATCAACATATGGGCCCAAATGGCATACCTCCAGATCTCATGCCCCATCTTGATATTGCTACGCCTTCACTTAGGAAACACATTCTAGAGGGGAGGGATATCAACCTTTCAACGTTACCTATCCCTGAATACGAAATAAACGCCATCTTCCCATAGCGTATGCCATCAACACAGGAATGTTGACAAACGTTTAGCAGATAGACTTACCATCGCGGAATTCATCTTGGCGTTCGGCAAATATAGGAGGATAATTACGGATGTGTTCAAACACAGACAGAAAGAATTAGATATGTATGAGAGTCTAATCATCCGCATCAATACTTGTTATGGAGAACAAGCATTCAATGACTATCACAAGTTGTTCTCGGCTAAAGCAGCTGAAGCCCTCAGGGTAAACAACACTAAGTTGAATTGGGGCCTAACAGACAGTGCCATCTACGGCATGGTGACAGCGGGGTGTAAGGCTAAAGTGTGTGATCTATGTCACTCCATCACCCATTCAACACAACAATGTGAGAAGATAAATAACGCTACAGCCCATCAAAAACTTTCTAAGCCAAAGGGGAAAGAGAAAGTTTTCCATGAGGGGATTGAGATTTGCCGGAATTTTCAAAATGAGAAGGGATGTTCATGGTCTTCATGTCGGTATAAACATGTATGTACAGCATGTAAATCCTCCTCACATGGAATGCATCAGTACAGGAATTCAAAAAAGCCAAAATCCAACTCTCAATGACTGAACGAAGACATAGTCAAAGTGAATCTAGGATATCAAGCATCTACACCCATTCATACCGATATTTTGGAGAAAGAATTAACTTTACATCCAGACCCAGAATTTGTGTCATATCTTTGCTCAGGATTACGTCACGGTTTTGATACAAAAATCTATTATCTACAAAGGACAATGCATTGGCTGTTAGTGAGTTAATCAACAAAGAATGTGAGAAAGGTTATTTACTAGGACCATTTTCAATGCCACCTTTCCCAGAATTCCGTATCAGTCCTATCGGTATTGTAGAAGGAAAATACTAAAAAAAGCAACGTTTAATTGATGATCTCTCTGCTCCACATGACGATCCAAATCATCCAAGTATCAACGGCTTAATCGACAAGGAAGCGTGTTCTTTGACATATGTTACTATTGATCATGCGATTAAAATAATTCAGGAATTAGGACAAGGTGCGTACATGTGTAAGGCAGATATCACAGATGCTTTCAAACTGATTCCAATTAAACCAGAACAAATGGCACCTTTTTGGGATTAAGTGGCAGGAACAGTTTTATTTTTACCAGCGGCTTGCTTTTGGATGTAGATCCAGCCCTGTCATTTTCGACCATCTTTCACAGGCTGTGTGTTGGATAGCCCAGAATAACTGTAATATTCCGTATATTCTTCACTTGTTGGATGATTTCTTAACAATCAGTGCACCAAATAGTGACGGCGAGGATATCATGAAACGTTTATGTAAAATTTTCAAGGATTTAGGAATCCCTTTAGCGGCACATAAAAACAATAGGCCCGTCAACCGAATTAGAATATCTGGGAATTTTTTTAGACAGTGTGAATATGGAGGCACGGTTACCTGAGGATAAAATCACAAGGATTACGGCATTTCTTGAAACTACATTGGAAAAGAGATCATGTACGAAACGCGAATTACTACAGCTTCTGGGTCATTTAAATTTTTGCACCAGAATCATCAAGCCAGGCAGGTCATTTATTTCTTATCTGATCAAGCTATCAACTACAGTCAAAAAAAACTGCATCATCGTGTGTACCTCAATGAGGAATGCAAAGAGGATATTCATATGTGGCTTCTTTTCCTAAGACAATGGAATTGGATATCTATGTTTTACGATATCAAACTACCTATGAAATGGAACTGTATACAGATGCATCCTCCACTATAGGCTTTGGGCTTACTACCATGGATATTGGTTTGCGGTTAAGTGGCCTAAATTTCTGTTAAATGAAATACAGGCAGCATCTGATAAGGCAGTATCAATGGCGTTTATGGAGTTATATCCCATAGTGGCAGCAGTCGTGTTATGGGGTGAAACAGTGGCGTGCTAAAGGATCTTAGTCTATTGTGACAACCTAGCAACTGTTAACATAATTAACAAAGGAAGGTCAAAAGCTCTCCATATTATGAAGCTTATGTGTAAATTTAACTTGGTTAGCTGCTTGTTGTAATTTCACTTTTCATGCTGAACATGTACAGGTGTTAAGAACAATATAGCTGACAGTTTGTCTCGTTTGCAGTTACCACGATTCAGCCAGCTGGCACCTCAAGTATCAAAGATACCCAGCAAGTGTCCTCCTCCCTGGGATGTAATGTGGAACTGACTAACTCGGTATCGAGGATCTGGGCCAATATATACTTTTGGAGAATGTACGCGTCAAGTCTAAACCGTCTCTTTATCGCTTCCTATTTTACACAAACCTATCTATGAGACGTTTCTGTATCCCCGATAAACATTTCGTTCATTCTCATTTCTTTACACAAAATATACTGAGATCAAAGTTCCTATGTGCTGTTCATTATACATTTTTTGCGAGTTCATAGTGTTGTGTTAGACTCACATACATCTGTTTGTACTGTACACGTAGAGGCGATCACTCAAAAGGCAGACCGTCCCTTCTGGTTTCCTCTCTCAAGGATTTCGTTCATTTTTTGATATTTTGATTTTAGGTATACCCTGATCACAAAAACCACATAAAAATTATATGTCACCGGGTTAATTTTTCTTCCATGGATTTTAAGGATTTTTAAATAGATAATATTTCCTCCGTTTAACACCCCTTCACATATAAAGAATATGCCCGTAACATGTCCATACCTTCAGTAGGTGACATAGAATTCATAACTATATCAAATAAGCTGGGTTTTCCACAATATAACGAAATATCATTATTTTAAAATTAAATCCGGACCCAATTTTAGTGGAAAATTGCATCAAAATAGTCATGTTTTATTTTCTGAAAAGAAATATCAGAAAAAATCTATTTTTTTAATAATTTTCATGAAGATTGACTTATTTGCAATATGAAAAACCAATAAAAGGTATACCTCACCATATTATTTTTCAAAATATAACCGATTTGCTTTCTAATACCCCTTAAATTTTGGCCTGAAAACGTTAAGAATAGGTGAATCCGTAGCACTTTTCAACGTTTTATGTTATTCATTTACCCTTGTGAATTTTCAATGTTCATTATATTATTGGAGCATACAAAATAACACAATAATTACATATCTTAACGATTTTATTTATTTATTATATAAAATATAACAAACCAGTTTGCAAGCTACATGTAGGCCTTACCTCAAACTTCCAAAAAGAGTCAACTTCAGCAGAAAATACATCAGCTTTTTCTGAGACAAATATTTCCTCTGTCTGATATTGTATTAAAATCGAATATTTTCCTCAAAAGCAACTTTCATATTGTAAGCAAAGATTTAAATATAAAATAAAATGAAAATAATTTCCAGCAATTTTATTTCCGTATTTTGTTTGTCCGTTTCCGGACGAAAATTAATATACAATTTTCTAACGAAGAGTGCATATTGAAGCTCGAAACTCGAACGTTTCCATTCAAAATACCACTAACTTCCTTTAGCATCCATATACTGTGTAAATTTGTTTCTTTTCTGCAAAAAGATAGGTATAGGTAACGATAACGGTCATTCATTTGTTACTACTGACGTGAAGTTTTTCATTTTGGGTCCCCGTAAATCCATGTGTTTTCTATCCGACTGTTTAGCGACTATTATGATTCTTGAATTTTACCGATTGCCACAAACTTTAGATTGATACACTTCAACTAAACACTCGGAAAGGTTCCAGACAAAATATTTGCTCGAATGCCGATGTCAGAAGCGAGTTATGATAGATGGGTACGGAGAAATAAAATGTGGTATAATATAATAATGATAAGAAAATTTGGATTAATACATAATTATCTACATTTACATGTGCGACTTTCAAGTATGTTACATTGTGTAGGTCAAGCACATGTGTTTCTTATTTACAATAGCATATGTACGTACATGTAAAGTCTATTTGAAACCAACTTCCGTTAGGGTCATTGTATAACTACTAATTACCTAGCCATGTTGTTAATTATAATACAGTGTAAGTCCTAATGATTAACCATGTTTCCCTATATTATACAGCAGCTACATTGGTATCAACTGTCCCAGGTATTTGGTATCATACCCAAATATTGACATTTGTTATCCCGGTGTACTGCTATATAAACTCGCAAGTAACCTCTGTACAGAGTCGATTCCTAAGACTCCAATAAATCATACAATCCACTCAATCTGCGTTGGAGTTACACACAACTATAACATACACAACTACAAGATTTTCAACATTACAAAACACGTTTGCCGGGAACCGGATTGCGACGTTACAAACGTATAATTCAATTTTGCTTGTTACGAGCATTTTCATTGGCTTAAAAATTTACTTTATCAGCCCTTAAAGGAAAAAATGTCGTCGCCGTTTGTGACGTTGCTTCTGATTGGCTGAGATGGCGGCGTAATGATTTCATAGACAAAGGAGTCCCAAAATGAATTTTGAGTATTGAAGAGATTATCTTTACTAATTTGAATTATAAGGATTAAGTTGAATAGATTTTTTATTTTATGGAGATATAACACAAACATCTGAGTGTACTGTCATCATTAACCGCTTCGCGGTTTATTTAGAGTATACTCAGATTTTGTGTTTATATCTCCATAACATAAAAAGCTATTCAAGTTAATCCTTAAATGACGTCACAGAAGGGACGGTCTACGTTTAACAGCAGTTGTTTCGAGTGTATAAACTCTCGCTTACAGCTCAAATATTTTCTCACAAAATCGTATCCATTTTTTGCAACTTTTGAATGCCATTATATAAAATGTATTCATTCTTCCGTGCTCATATATTTGGCATCTTTCAAAATACTAAGTAGGAATGTGCAAGAACCAATGTCAGTAACCATTGAGATTTAGATGGAAAATTAAATCTGGTCTAAAACACGCTTAAATATCAATGTAACATTGTGAAACATATTTTAGTTAAAATTTAGTAAGCGACTCCAGTGAATACACCTCTTCATACTCTACAAGTTTCTGAACAGGAGCAACTGTACATTCGGAATCATAAACACAACACTGGAGATCCCCATACTGATCTGCGGACGTCAGACAGCTGAAGCAGAAAGTAAGTGTACATGCTGGATTACAACATTCCATTGTCTTACATCCGCCATCATGTTCGATTAAACTTTTACATTCTGGACATGCTCGAACCTTTGGTACATTAGATATGTTACTGTATTCCATTTTGACGCGCTCGCAATTATCAAGAGTCCATTGAGCAATTTTGATGCTATTTTTGTCACAATTGTGACCTGCATCCCAAGGTAAAACACATTCCCAGCAGAAAGCGTACACGGATTTTCCGTCTCTCATACAATAGACACAATCCACTTGGTTATCGTCTGGGTCTATTCTTGTACATTGCATCCCACAGGTAGGACATTGTCTTATATCATTGTTATAATCGATGGCAACTTTTGTCATTTTCCTGGAGAAAAATACAGATTCGTCATCGGTCATATCAGCTTTCTTGGATATCTCTGGAAATTCCCAAACTTCATCACATTCCATACACTTGAACGACTGATCACAGCTAATTGAGCTTGATAAAGCAATATCTGTACAGGTTTTCTGGGGCTAAAACCAAAGAAAGAAAAACATGAGTAAAACCAGGCTGTACTATACACGTCATAGCACAATGGTTTAATTATAGGTTAGGAGTGAGAAATAGACATATTTGCATACGAACCCTGTTCATCATATCTCATTTTATTATTTGCGGCATGTTCAGAACAGATTTTGACATGGTTGTCGTCCGTCATTTACACGACATTTGACATCATGACTTAATTTTGACATAGCCTCCGTTTGTCAATACTTATTCCCTATATTCGTTTACAATTACATTTTGAAATGACCTCCATCTGGCCATGCTTCTTGTCAATAACAGCTTTTGACACAATCCCCGCCCGACATTACTTACTTGCTGCATGTCCACAACTCATTCTGATACGATCCCCGTCCGCCATATCACCGTCAAACATGTCTTCCTTGCTTGTGCTCTCTCTCCGATTGGCACTCGTCTATCTTTTCTGATGATCATGATTTCAGTAACGCCATCAGTTCGGAATTCCTTTTCATCATTACGTAGTATTGTTTGTATCTTTGATGACTTCAATTTCGTCAACTTTTATTCCGAGTGACTTTGAAACAGTTGACTTGACTTTCTTGGTCCATCGGTCACGAACAGTCCTTGGTCCATCGGCCAACAGTGAACCCGGATTTATTGAAATGCTCGAGAAATATTTCAAATGAACACGATCGCGAAACGGCGTAAGCATCACTCAAAGTTATACTTTAACTGCAATATAATTTCATAAATATTTTTAAGAAACTCTGTATTAATCCTCAAAACTTTGCGCAACTCCTAATCTCAGATGCTAATACAATACGACTTAAATAGGCTTGGTTTTACTTCGATTTTATTGTGATGTCGAATACTAGGAACATGTTTCTTTACTCAAAGCATTTTGGTACTCACGTATGTGTTAGAGACAGAGGTTCCTGCCACTCTTCGGTATTTAAAGATAAAATGGTCGGGAAACAATAATTGAAATGAAGTATCAATAATTATATTTCCATGTTACACTGTTAAAATTATGTTGATATGTTTTTAAAATGCCTAGCCCTGTCAGCCATGATACACTAAACAGTTTTTACGTCAAAATATATATGATTGCTTGTTAGACAATTCAATACGGTGTATGAAAGGTTTCATATTAAGTATGATATTCATATCAAGGATTAAAAAGATATTCTTTTACAGAAAATACGAAATCACATGTTTATATGAAATATATTTTTCAATAATATTAAAATGTTTGTATGTTATCAAATGAAAATAAAGTGAAAGATTAATGTCGCATGAACAAAATAGATGGAATTATTGCAATATAAAAACATAGATATGATTCGCATTACACATGTACAGTCAAACACGGTTATTGCGTATCTCTGTGGTTCAACGAAATCACGTTATCGTTATAATTGTTTATCGAAATCGTTAAAAACATTTAATAGCTGAACAGGGTGTCGTCTTTGAAGTTATGGATAAATCAATTCCTTTATTCTAGAAATAACAACCTCATTATCTTAACAGACATCTGAAGCAAAACGTATGGCGACATTTTGAATTATAACATTCTATTGTCTTCAAACCGCCGTCATGTTCGATTAAAGTTTTACATTCTGTACATGCTCGAACTTTTGGTACATTAGGTATGTTACTGTATTTCATTTTAACGCGCTCGAAGTTATCAAGGATGCGTTTGGCAATTTTGATGTAATCTTATTCACAATTATGACATGCATCCCAATATACAACATATTTCCAGCAACACGTGTACAGAGATTTTCCGTCTCTCTACAATAAACACACTCCACTTGTTTATTGTATGGGTCTATTTTTGTACAATGGATCCCACAGGAAGGACATTGTCTTATACCTTTGTTATAATTGATGGAAGCTTTTGTCATTTTCCTGGAGAAAAACTCGGATTCGTCAGTCGGTCATATCAGCTTTCTACTTTTGATATTTCTGGAAGTTCCCAATACTTCGTCATCATTCCATACACTTGAACGACAGATCACAGTTC
>NW_027188600.1:0-18181 GCF_041381155.1 Argopecten irradians | reverse complement strand
CGAAAGCTTTTTTTGAAGTCTAAAAATAATATGCACGTGTCGAGGTTGAATTTTTCAGAATAATCTATTATGTACTAAATTTGTCTAATATTAAAGCCAATAAATCTATTTTTATAAACCCATTTTGGTCCGTGTGTATTTATTTTGGCATCACTTGTTTTAGCCTTGTGGCTAGTGCATGTGCCGCTATCTTATAGTCTACATTTAATAATGTCTCCAGTTCTCTAACTTAGTGTATTCGTTTTTTCTTATGAATCAACGTTATTAATCCATTTTTTTTGTGTTTCGCTTAGTTTCCCTTTCAAATGAACCTCTTTTAAAGATTCTGTTACAATCGACCCTATTTTATCACAAAATTTAATGTAAAATTCTACGGTTAAGCCGTCCATCCCTGGACTTTTATTTCTTTTCATTTTGTGTATTGATTCTGTGAATTCTTTTAATGAAAGAATTCCTTCAAAACAATTTATGTCTTTTTCAGTCAGCGTGTTTACTTGAACTTCATTAACATATTCATCTATCTTGTTTATATCTGGATGTTCGCTGCGATATAGATTTTTTATAAAATTCTTTAATCCTATTCACCATCATCTCACCATCTTCTACTCATTTGATTCTTGAACAAATTTGGAATCCTTTCGCTCTTTCTTCATAAAATTGTTTAGGGTTGTCTCTAGTTCATCTTTTTCTTGTTTTTCAGTTTCATTAATATTTTCTTTTTCAGTTAGTGTTCTTAATCTCTTTTTGTGATAATAAACATTTGTCTTTGTTGTTTTTGATATTTGTTTACAAAATTTTATACTTTCATGTTTTATAATTGGTTTGCAATAATCCCATGTTTGCCTTTTATTAAAGTTCATTTGAATTGAATGACGTACGGAGTTTTGAATCGCTTTTGTTATTGTAGTTATGTACTCTTTGTTATCTAAGACACTATTATTATTCAACTTCCATATCCCAGGGCCTTTATTTTTAGCTACATAGACTTTAAGCGATAACGCTTGGTGATCTGTACTTTTTATTTGCGCTGGTCTGATGTCAGTAAATCTTACTGCACTAATAATATCCTTACTTATTAAAAACAAATATATCCTACTTGCTTCGCCCTTTTTCAGATTTTTTATTATGTGTTTTGACCCATAACAAATATTTACCTTTCTTTTGTTATTTGTAATAGTTTCCCTATCTTTCTCGTGTAATGTTTCATTAAAACCTCCTCCTATAATATAATCTCCCCAGTCGCTCTGGTTTTGATTTCGTTTGAAATACTTTTTAAGAAGGCGTTTCTTTGCATCCGTAAGTTGGGTGCATACCAATTACATATTGTATATATATGCTGATCTATATGAATATTGGTCAATATAAATCTTCCAACATTATCTTTGTAAATATCGCTAAGTTCTGCATGCAGTGTTAATTTAATTAAGCATGATGTTCCTCTATTGTTATTACTCCAGTAGTTATGTATATATTCAGCAAAGTCGTGTACCTCATCGTTTACTATTTCGATAATATCTTCGGTGTAATGTGTCTCCTGTAGTAGACATATATCAAAATTTTGTTGTTTTAGCCATTCGTATAATCTCATCCGTGTTCTTTTATCACGCAGTCCTGGTGCATTTAGGGAAATTACATGGATTTGTTTCATTTTGGTTGTTTTTCTTTAGCCTTTTTTGCTTTCGCTTGTTTCTGGGGAGGGAGGCGTTCTGCTTTTATAATGACTTCTTCCTCGTTCGCAAGCAGGAGTACTGAAGGCAGTCGGTTTCATGTATTTTTGTAGAGTGTTCACTGGAACTTCTGTTTTGCCGTCATTTTTATTATTTGTTTTTTGTTTTCCATTTTTCTCTTCTGCGGGATTCTATTGTTGTGGTTGTTGTGTCTGTTGTTCAGCTTGTTTGTTTTTCCGTCTCCATCTAAATCTCATTTATGTCTGGACAGTCTGACCTTTTATGACCTTGTCTCCCACAACTGAGACACTTCCATTCGTTCTCACAAGTGGTAATACTGTGACCTACTTCGAGGCATTTGATAATTTTTTTTGTTTAGGCCTCTCGGTTGGCTATAGTACCAGATATTTCCAATGTAGCGCCTATTGGTACTGATTTTGGTAAATCATTTTTCAACTTTTTGACAAATACCACTCTATCACCATTGTCGCAGTTCGTAAGTTTGTTATTGATTCTCAGCTTTTCTCATAACATATCGAGAACTTGACATCCATTTCCTTCTAGGTTTTTTTTATTTCGCCAACCTCAGCTGACAATGGTATGTTGGAGACTTTTAATCGAGTGGTAGTTCCCGGATCATGTTTCTGTGTTCTGGGTTTTCTGGTAATAACGTTATATGTTTGCCTCGGACACGGATACCACGGGTCAGTAACGTTAGGCGGTCACTCGCGTTGTCCGGGTATATGCGCCATATACCTCCCGTTTTCTGTAAACCGTTTAAATGGTCGGCGGGCATTACCTCGCCTAAACAGATTAACAACTCGGTGTGGTTTAAAAAACTGTTTATTTTCATATGAGTTTCCATATCCGAAAACATCCTGTTCCTTTCGAAACATCGGCTTGGTTTCTCCATATCCTGGCGCATAATTGTGCGTGTCCACATTCACACCCGTACGCGTGCTTGGATTCGTCACGGTCTGTGACTCGTTGTTATTTTCGCTCACCCCGATAAGACGTCTGCGTATGCTTGTGGTTTACCTGTATTAGGTTGTATTACCGAAGCGTGGCCTGAAATTCACACTATGTTAGTGTATATCCTGTAAATTTTTACACTTTGCTATATTATCATTTATGTACATTACACTTCAGTTGTGTGACATACAAACGTAATTATTAAAGTAATTATTACCTTTAAATTAAATTTTCTTATTTCTGTTCTAAACTGTGATAGCTGTTTCCAACTAAATATTATGTATCTATTGCATGCTTGTTATATTTAAATTGTTGCCTGTCTATCTATATATTACCTGTTTGTACTGTGATATTTTCACATATGTTTGTCGCAAGAATAGCACTACAGTGCTAATGTTATTATGTTCCTCATGTGTGCGACTCTAAATAAAACTTCTTGACTCTTGACTCTTGATGTGCAGCTGGTCCCTTGTGTACTGGTATTTAGAACGTCATTACTTTTATTTCGTTATTGATATCAATCTCTTTTGAAACCAAATTAATTGCAATTACTCCAGTCGTGAAAGTAGGCGTTTTTACACATGCTATGTCAGATGACAGTACAAGCTTTAGCGGTGATGAACAATGACACACATAAAGCTACTAGACAGGGACTATCAGAAAAAGACACGTGTAGCTACTAAAGAGTTGTCTGTAACTATCAGAAAAAGACACGTGTAGCTACTGAAGAGTTGTCTATAACTATCAGAAAAAGACACGTGTAGCTACTAAAGAGTTGTCTGTAACTATCAGAAAAAGACACGTGAAGCTACTGAAGAGTTGTCTATAACTATCAGAAAAAGACACGTTGTAGCTACTGAAGAGTTGTCTATAACTGTCAGAAAAAGACACGTGTAGCTACTAAGAGTTGTCTGTAACTATCAGAAAAAGAAACGTGTAGCTACTGAAGAGTGGACTATAACCATCAGAAAAAGACACGTGTAGCTACTGAAGAGTTGTATCCTGATACGAGGGGGGCGAAATACTACAAAAAAACCCGAATCCATATCTCGGCGTATGAGGTTTATTTTAATTACGATGAAACAAAGTGAAGAACTGAAACAAACAGAAAGAAGAATTACTCTTTCTGATAGACAGAACACATAACAAACAACACTATGCTATAATGCAATAAATGTTACTCGAAACGATATGACCTTAATTTGACATGATTTACTTTAATATGTCGACTGTATATTTCCTATTCATAGTAAATATGAGTGATCGATAACATAACATACAATAGGAATGAAATTACATTTAGTCTAAACGATTATAAACTCTGTAAACTCACATTTTTGGACCACCCAAACTAATGGTGCGAGGCCCTCCAATGGCGTATCTTGCGAAAAGAGCGAAACAAAAGGGGGATAACTCTAATGTAACTATAAAGTTTTAAAGCGGCGATGTACCGAATCTATGACACATAATATAATACGAAATAATTGTATAATGTAACTATTTGTTACAGAACACTCCCCGTCTGGTATTGAATATGGGAAATACCACTATAATTAAACATACAACTAATAAGCCTTTCAAGTATACTTCAGTTCGTAGTGGTCACTTTAACCTACAGGGCAATCAACTAGTTCATTAATACACTTGAAATGTCCATGAAATTAGTCTCAGAATTTCCCATGATTGGCACAAATTACTGATTCTCTTTTTCTAAGAGTACGATAAGTTCCGTGATGGGTCTGACATAGTTTTTTGATTTTTTGTTCATCATTGCGATATAACTGAACTGTGACGGTGCGCACATGACCGTCATCACCTGGGAAAGTCTCCTTCACGATTCCCATGGGCCAGTTGTTCCTATGGGAGTCCTTTTCTATAACTAGCACAATATCTCCAGGTTGCATATCACGTCTGCGAACAGTCCATTTGCGACGTTGTTGGAGAGACTGAAGGAACTCGAGACGCCAACGCTTCCAGAAAACGTTGGCTAACGCTTGAACTCGACGCCAATGAGCTCTGTACATGTCTTTACTGTTAGTGTCGGTGATGTATTCTCCTGTTTCAGCTGGTTTCTGTGTAAGTAACATGCTGGGACTCAGAACTGTTGGATTATCCGGGTCAGTAGAGACAGGAAGTAAAGGTCGCGCGTTTACCATTGCAGTGACTTCCGCCATGAATGTAGTAATCACATCATGAGTTAGGTCCTTTGTCGTAGTATGGAAAAGCATAGAGTCTAAGATCCGTCGAACAACACCTATCATCCGCTCCCACACTCCGCCCATATGGGAGGAATGTGGAGGGTTAAAGATCCATACTGTTCCACTTCTAAACAAAAACTCCTTCAATGGACCATCCTCTACATTTACAGCGTCGATTCTCATCAAGTCGGTAGCGCCCACAAAATTGGTGCCTCGATCTGACCTGAATTCCGTCACTTTTCCTCTGATGGCGATGAACCTACGAGTCGCGTTGATGAATGCTGAGGTGCTAAGTTCTTCAACGACTTCAATGTGAATGGCTCTAGTCGTCAAGCATGTATATAGCACGGCCCATCGTTTACTGTTGGCAACACCACCTCTTGTCCGACGTGCGACAACATTCCACGGGCCGAAAACGTCGACGCCCACAGAGGAGAATGGCGGTCCTGGTACGACACGATCTTTAGGCAGATCTGACATTATCTGGTTCCCTTCCTTGCCTCGAAACTTCCTACACGTGACGCACTTATGAATGATAGACGATATTATGCGCTTGCCACCAACAATCCAAAAGCCAGCCGACCTGATAGATCCCTCGGTGAGATGGCGACCCTGATGTTTCATCTGTTCATGATAGTGTCTCACAATGAGAGTGGATATATGATGAGCGCTGGGAATGATGATCGGATATTTCTCGTTGGTGTCTATCTTTGCGTGTTTCAAACGTCCTCCCACGCGCAGGAGACCATGCTGGTCCAGAAACGGGTTCAAAGCAGATATGCGACTATCTCTAGGACATGGATTGCCAGATGACAAACATTCGATTTCCGTCGGAAAGGTGTCTCGCTGAACAAGTTGTAGAATGAAAGTTTGTGCACGCGAGAAGGACTCGAGGCAACTCGGAGTTGAAGGTAAATTCCCTCCACCAATTCGCCTTGCTAATTTAATCAAAGTTCCCATAGCCGTAACCAACTGATGCCAATTGGAAAACTTTTCACAGCGCTTAAGAATTGTCTCACCTGATACTTTTGCCTTGGTGAGGAGACAGGATACCTCTGGCCGAACTTCCTTATCGTCAGCCGATACCTCTGGAACAAGGTCGTCGGAGAACTCTGTTCCTTCGAGGAGAAACGTGGGACCGTGGAGCCACTTGCTTTCCAACAAGTCCTTTGCGTGAATAGGTCTAGTTCCTTGGTCAGCGGGGTTATGTTCTGTTGATACAAAGTTCCACTGTTCAGGAGTTGAGCTCTTGCGGATCCTCGTTACGCGATTACACACGTAGTTATAGAAACGGCGGGTCTGGTTATACACGTATCCTAAAACCACTTTACTATCTGTGTAGAAGCGAAAGATGCTTAACGGCAGATTGAGTTGCTCAGATATAGTTTCCGCGATTTCTATCGCAAGAACAGCAGCACACAGCTCAAGTCGTGGTATCGTCGTGGTATGAAGTGGCGCAACCTTGGTCTTACCCAAGATGAACCCTAGCTCTTGAGTTCCATCTTCACATGCTGTCAACAAGTAACCGACAGAGGCTATAGCTTTCTCTGAAGCGTCTGAGAAAACATGGACACTGATGTTCTCGCACTCTTTGAAGGATGATGAAGTATACTGACGTGGAATTCTGAGGTCCTGAAGATCATGTAATGAATCTCTCCATCGTTCCCACTCATTTATAGAACTTTGAAGGAAGAGTCTCATCCCAGTCGAACATACCCGTAGTCATAGAGCGCAGCAGTATTTTCCCTCCGATTGCAACAGGTGCGATAAAGCCTAGTGGATCAAACAAACTATTAGTCACTGAAAGAACACCGCGACGAGTGTACGGTTTGTCATCTGGAGATATGCGAAACAGAAATGAGTCCGATTCAAGATCCCAACTGAGTCCGAGACTGTGCTGGACAGGTAAGCTGTCTGTACCTATCTCCAGATCCTTTAAGTCTTTTGCGAGGTCTTCTTGGGGGAATGATTTTAACACTTGTGTGCTGTTTGAAGCCACTTTGTGAAGCCTTATGCCAGCTGTAGCGAGAGCTTGTTGCGTACGTTTCATGAGGTCAATAGCTTCTGGTGCAGATGGCAGCGACATAAGCCCGTCATCAACATAAAAGTCTTGCTCAACGAACTCCTTCATATCATAGCCAAAGTTGTCAGCGTTTTCACATGCAGTTCTCCGAAGGCCGTACGTAGCAACCGCAGGTGAGGGGGTATTGCCGAATACATGCACACACATGCGGTATTCAACCAAGTCCTTGGACATGTCATTATCTTGATACCATAAGAACCTCAAGAAATTTCGATGATCCTCACAGACAAAGAAGTTGTAAAACATTTGCTGGACGTCGGCTGTTACTGCGACCTGCTCTCTGCGGAAGCGCAACAAGATCCCTGGTAAATTGTTGGTCATGTCTGGACCGGACATCAAGACATTGTTGAGCGACAGCCCGTCATGTTTAGCCGATGAATCAAAGACTCCGCGGATTTGGTCTCTCTTTTTCGGATGATACACTCCGAAGATTGGCAAGTACCAACATTCTTGACCGTCATGAAGCGGTGGAGCTAGTTCGGCGTGTTTTTGCTCAAACAGTTTCTGCATGAAGGTTATGAAATGTGCTCTCTTGATGGGATCCTTACGCAGTGTATTGTCAAGTATATGAGCGCGCTTTACTGCTTGGGACTTGTTGTTTGGCAAACGCGGTCGATGTGGTTTAAATGGTAGTGGAGCTGTCCATCGCCCATGTAAGTCTTTTGTAAAGTCTCTATCCATAATTTTCAGGAACTCCTGGTCCTCACGAGAGAAACCCAGTTTTTCGTCATCTCTGGTTCTTTGGAAGATTGAGTGTTCACACTCGTCGTGCGCAGTGGTATCTGAAGGTGCACGTTCCTTCACTCGGAGATTGTAGGGACAAGGTTTGCAAAGCGATGGTCGGTCCTTGATGAGATAAGTCTTATTGACATTGACTGTGTCGGGACGATGCATAGTACCTAAACACGTTTCTCCAATTATTGTCCATCCTAGATGGAGTTGTTGCGCGTAAGGTGAACCGGAAGGACCAATACGTTGATCTTGTACGTGATGTACCTCAGGGATATCACGGCCTAGAAGCATGACAATTTCTACACTAGGGTCGAGATCAGGAATGTATTGTGCGAGGTCAGAAAGATGTGGGTAACTCAAAGCAACATCCGGAGTTGGAATTTCCTCTCGCTCGTTCGGAATATTGTCACATTCAAGTAAGCATGGTAGGTCCGCATTAAATGAACCATCAAGTGCTGAGACAGTAAAGTCACATGCTTTCCTCCCTGTAGCTGAAGCAAGTCCAGAGCATGTCGATAGCGAGTAGTTTACAGTTTCGTACTTTTTATCAAAAAGTTGGAAAAACGCAGGGCGTACAAGAGATCTATTACTTTGTTCATCTAACAACGCATACATCTTTACTGTATTCTGTGGCTCTTGTGTAGGGTGAACATTTACCATGAGGATTTTGGCACACGATTTACTTCGGCCACTGGCATTGTTAATACGCGTACAATTTGCCGTAACTTTCTCATTATGTGGTATGGTGACTGTTTTTACTGGTTCTTTGTCACGACTTTTCTCCCCGCCGTCGAAATGTAGAGCTCCCGGATGTTCAGTGCTTTGACATACATTGCATGTTATGTTCTTCGAACAGTTTTTGTACACATGATCAGTGCTGTCACAACATTTGAAACAGTACCTCTTTTCTTTAAGGTATTTTCTCCTAACTCCAATAGGTTTTGATCGAAATTGACGACAGGAGTTTAACGAATGGCCTGTGTGATGCAACGGACAAAGCGATGAACTGTCGATAGACTCCATGTTTCCTGTAGGTGAGATTTCAGTTTTGAAAGTAGAGACATGAGGTGCCGACTGGTTTCCACGTTTCTTTGCGGGGGCACGACTAACAGGATTTCTGTCCTGTTTCTGAGTACTGCTGTCTTTCGCAGTGTCGTTGTCATAGACAAATCCTGGATCATTCTTTATCTGACTCATCTCGCGCACGAATTCTGTGAAGCATGAAAAGGGTGGGAAAACAACATCAAATTGTTTACGATACCGAACAGCATGATTTGTCCATTTTTCCTGAATGTTGTGCGGCAACTTAGAGACTATAGGATTTATCCCAGCAGTGGTGTTAAAGTATGAGAGAAGTTCTCGGTATGTCGGGTTTTCCATGGCAGATTCAATTTCCGAAAGAATGTCAGCAAGTTCATATAATCGCTTGAACTCCTTGTTCGTGATCTTGGGAAAATTGTTTAGTTTTGTTTTGAGTGCGCTCTCGACCATTTGGGGGCTTCCGTACCTTTCATTAAGACGGTCCCATAGTCGTGAAAGACCTTTAACTGGGTTTGACGTACTTGCTGCACGGATGCTTGTCGCGTGTTTCACCGATTCAGGTCCTAACCAACGTATTAACAAGTCAAGTTCTTCAGGTGGCGAGACATTGAGTTCGTCCATGATGTTACAAAACCCAGTTCTCCAGGCAGCATAATTTTCGGGTGAATCGTCGAACTTGTGTAGTCGCGAGAATATTAGATCTTTTTTTAATAGAAATTGCGAAAGTTCAGACGCGACAGTGCTCTCCTTCATGACTGGTTGTCTCGATTCATTTTGCGACACATTTTCCATGTTCGGTTGTCTTTCTTCGTCGCGCGACACATTTCCAATGTTGGGTTGCCTCGCTTCGTAACGCGACATATTCTCAAAGTGCGGTTCTCTTGCTTCGTAATGTGACACATTTTCAATGTTCGGTTCCCTTGTGTCGTAACGCGATCCATTTTCAATGTTTGTGAGCGAATTAACATATTTCTCTGTACGCAACACAGTATCCACTACAGGAACATTGAGATGTGCAGGAATATGTATACTTTCACCTGCAGCACTGATTGTCTCAAGTGCATCAGCTTCCGCTTCCGCTGCGGCACAGTTTTTGCGTTCTTGTAAAACATACATATCCGCATTTAGTTCTTGTTTTTGACGTTCTAATTTTGCTAAGTGTAATTTCTCCTCCTGCTCAATAAATGCTTGATGTTTACGTAACTCAGCTTCCTTTTGTACATATGCGACGCGAACCTTAGCAGCGTCTGCCTTAGCTCTCCTTCTAGCGGCATCAGAGCTAGAGTTCGAATGTTGTGAGATGCGATCGGAGTGTCGTGAAGTGCGACCAGAATGATCGGAGTACCTCGATGACCGATTGGAACGAGTCTCATATTCTGCGGAACTAATTTTTACATCTATCTGTTTAAGGACGTTTTTTACTATGAAGTCTGATCTTTTGAAATTTGTTGCGTGATGAGCTACTTCACCTTGGCTTTCTGCAGAGTTGATTGTGTCCATGTAGGACGTAAATTCATCTGAAATCATGCAATATCCACCATATACTATTGACAGAGAAAGTCTTACTTTTTTAGATTTTCTACGTTATCATCACTAGCACACATAACATTGTCCAACTCAGACTGGCACTTTCCCCAAGCAGAGGACAATTTATCCTTGAATTTGGTTAATGTTTGTTCATATTGTTCTTTGGCCTTCTCAGTCAGGACCCGTGTCCTTCGGCTTTCAAGAATGTTTTCCTGAGTTACAGATGATTTGATCGACATATTTGTACGAATGTTCTAGTTAACTGTACACAAATTGAGGCTGTATATGTGTAATATATATGGAAAGTCTTATATGGAGTAGTTTTCAAGTAGTGGTACGTGTGACACTAATTTGTACGAAATTGCTTGTTCGAAAACAGTTCCATTGGTCACTGAGACTAGTACGAGTAGTTGTACAAGTGTCTATCGGGCTGCATTGAAACACGATTACAGAGTGTCCGAAATTTCTTCACTATCCTGATACGAGGGGGGCGAAATACTACACAAAAAACCCGAATCCATATCTCGGCGTATGAGGTTTATTTTAATTACGATGAAACAAAGTGAAGAACTGAAACAAACAGAAAGAAGAATTACTCTTTCTGATAGACAGAACACATAACAAACAACACTATGCTATAATGCAATAAATGTTACTCGAAACGATATGCACCTTAATTTGACATGATTTACTTTAATATGTCGACTGTATATTTCCTATTCATAGTAAATATGAGTGATCGATAACATAACATACAATAGGAATGAAATTACATTTAGTCTAAACGATTATAAACTCTGTAAACTCACATTTTTGGACCACCCAAACTAATGGTGCGAGGCCCTCCAATGGCGTATCTTGCGAAAAGAGCGAAACAAAAGGGGGATAACTCTAATGTAACTATAAAGTTTTAAAGCGGCGATGTACCGAATCTATGACACATAATATAATACGAAATAATTGTATAATGTAACTATTTGTTACAGAACAGATTGGTTTTGGTTCTCCAACGTATGGTTACAATAAATATCATACACTGGTTGCTGACGTGACGTTTAGTATTTTCCACTTTCCAGGCAAATTACCCCTGCCCTTCTCTGTTCCATACACCTCTACGAAGTGGGCACTGGGCGGATTCTTTACTGGACTCCGACAAGAGCTGACGATGAGGGGGAGCAACGTATCTATCACGATGTGTATCATAGGATTTATAGGTACGTTCTGGTCATCAATTGGCTTCAAAACCATTTGTATTGGTTCATAAAAAATACTTTGCCACCTCTGCAACGCTAATTTGGCATTTTAATAAGATATAGTTCATAATTGATCTTACTGTAAACGCACATATTTAGCACTAATGCATGTATTTTGTTAAAGGGACAATTCGCTCTAAGACTTCATTAAAACTTGCACATATTTCGGAAACAAATCAGTTCTAATGGAAATTAGATTAGTTAGTTTTACTGTGATATGTCAAAAAAGCCCACTGCAGTCAAATGTATGTGAAATGTTCAATCGCCATTACACATAGCCTTGTATGCCGAACCCTGACCCTTGCCTGTGTAGTAAAGCATTTTTTGTCTAGAACTACTCAAATCGCTCTTACAGTTGTGGTAACATTATTAGATGCATGTTCTTGTCTAAAAATAATTTCATCAACTCCTCAGCGGTTATGTATTGCATTTGTTTAACATGCGTGACTTTGACTCGGGTAAGGGAACAGCGTACATGTTGTACCTGCTTAATCGTGTTGATCAACGATTTGGAATTTCAATGGTATTAATCAAAATACTTAACAATGTTGTGGAATTTGTCGCTATTTCTTGTCATATGTTTCATAAGGACTGTAGAACAATACATTAATGTCATATTTTGCTTCGTGGTTATGTAACGAATTAGCCTCACTGAATTGTCCCTTTGATTCTATATAATGATTTATTATCTTTTCCTGGATTTTTTGGTCACATTCTTCATTGATATAAAGTACGTGTTCACAAATATAAATTTTTTATCGTTCTATTATTCCAGAATTATTTTATAGAAAATAGTTATTGCACGGTTTTTTTTTTGCTGAACATTAGCAATGTAACAAAACGCTCCTGTTCCCGGCGCTTTAAAAACAAACGCTCAATGATCATGGTGATGATGATGATATCTACCAGCTGATGGCTACAGTTTAAACTTTTAAAGTTTCAACATACACACGTTAGAGAAGTAGAAAAATAGAAACAGCATTCAATAAGTGTCTGGAGCCATTGAATAATGAAGAAGTTAGAAGTTTATTCCGACTAGGCTAGTTACAACACGGTATACGGATTATTTTACTGAATGAAATACTTAGCATAAGAGAATAGATTTTAATGTTGATATATCATTGGTGTCAACGTTACAGGTGTATTTCATCGGAAAAGGAACTTTACATTCGACTGTGTCCTGAACATGGAGCTACGGGTGTAATGTTGTACATTTATATTTATGCATTTTCATTGTACATATACATCTACCGGGTGCATTTAATAAAAGATTGATATTGTTTTCATTGTACGTATACAACTACCGGGTGCATATAATAAAAGATTGATGGTGTTTTCAAATCGACGTCATCAAAATACTATATTTGTATAATATCCAATATTAAATCACCGAATTTCGCTTGTGTATATACATGCTAATACATCATATTTTTTTTGTAGTTTTTGGCATTCGTATTTGACTGCGCTTAGTAAGCTTACAGTATATGGATTGCACAAGAGGTTTCTGCATTACAATTTGAGCAGTATTATTTATTTTCACCCTTCCCTAGATTTCCTGAAATTCGTCCTTGGAAGTATTACCTCGAGTGGTTTCAGATAATAATCAAAACCTCGTTTTGTGTTTAATGGATGGTTTATTCATTGGAGATTTAATTTCGCATGCTCACATTCTTTAAACGGACATACTAAGAAATAATCATTTCGCAATGTAGATATATTTCGCACACTGCCTGTCTGATAGAAATGGAAGTCTTTTCACTATCAGGATTGATTACCTACTGTCTCTAATTTTATTCCAGCTACGGATAATGCCGTGACAGCTTTAGGAGAAATTCAGAATGGATTGCCACTTCAACGCATCATAGATTCGGCCGCCAGCCCGTCCGATACCGCCCTCGACATCATCAGAGGAGCTGCAGCTCGCGAAAAGGAGATGTATACGCCCTTCCTGAAAATGTACATAACGACATGGCTCACTGAGGTGTGTCCAAGTCTAATGCACTACATCATGCGTGATGTATATAGTGATGTGTGAAAGTTCTCCAGTTCTCCATAGACTGTTAAAACATCACTAAAATCTGGTTTGGTAATTGTTAACTTCTGTCTCTGCGACATGTCTGATCCAAATTAACGGAAGATAATCTAATATTATAAATCTGCTCAGAAAACATTTTCTCCCATCATTCACTGATTTGTCACCGGTTTTAGCCATGGGAGATTTTTTCTATCAACCCCTAGGGTGTGATAAATTGCGCGCTAACCTTTTGAACCTGAAGACAGTTACGTGACGTCATGACTTCATGAGGTGTGACCGTGGCATGCATTGTCGATGATGTCATCAATATTGACGTGCAGACAACGGAACTACGTAATTTGATTATACTTATATTTGTAAGGTTATACTGGAACATGTGTGTATCACATCACTGTAAAACTGAAGTGCATTACGTAGTGGACTAGAGTTAACATCATAGTGTACTAGAGATAACACTGTAGTGCACTACGTTGTTCACTACATGCACACTACAAAATGCACTAGATACCAAGTTTATACTTAAGGGTCTAGTTGCCAGTCTTGTCATAAAGAGGCATGGCTGTTATACCTTTACCCCATAATTTCTATACATTTTAGATGCTTATTTATCGGATGTTGACTGTTTACGTTAACCCCTGTTCATCTGCCGAATTTTTGAATTTGCCAGAAATGACGTAATAATTGATGACGCCAAAAATTGATGACGCGACATTAAAATAGGCTCGTCGAGAGTGATCACGTCAAAGATATTGACGCGCGATTTGCCGATGGAAGTGACGTCGAACGTGTTTAATTTATGGGTTTTTCACCCGAATTTTTCGGATCCAAAAGAAAAATAGATATTTGCAAACACTAAATAAATAATCGTAAACTTATTTTATTCCATACATAACATTAAGCGGTCAGATATATGCAAATTCCAATACATTTATGAAATAAAATAAGTACTGATCCAATTCTGTTGCAACATCCTATATTGATCATATACACGCACATGGACCTGTACAACCACATAATCATTGTATCATCGTTGAATGTCTCACTCTGTTAGGCACTTAGATAGTCTCGATGCATACTGGGCTAATATACCGTGCCAAAAGTATTCGGCCACGTCATTTTTATATATTTCAATGCATGGCGACAAATTTTAAATCAATTTTTGTCATGGGTTCATTTCCCATTTTCGAGCGACAGTGGCAAAATTACAGACAGATTGCTTATAGTTATAATTAGAATAATTTTCGATTGGTATTTTCAGGACGTACCTGTATAAATGTTTTAATTTGTTTTAATCTATGGGTTAAATGCACGCTGATCCAAACCCGATTGATGACTTCCTTTGTCATCTCATCCTCGATACGGGGGCTCCGATCCATGCCCGAGCCATGTAACGGTACAATGTGGTTGGCTGTACGTGTGGCTTTGATGTTAGGCGTCGATCTCTCTGTAGTTTTCAAATGAAATGTTTGCACGCCTGTGATTGGTTCAGCTCTTTTCCGCTGAGCTGCCCCCAATTTTACTATGAAATAGTCCAGGGGTGTAGAGATCGTAAGTGATCGGAATCCCTGGAGTATCGAGGATGGTGTCATCTTAGTGACGCACTTTGTATATTAGTTATGAAGGATGATCTTGAATGGAAAAAAAATTATCACTCCTCTTTCCAACGGTAGTACCATTTTGACACTTATTGTATGTTTATTGTGTTCATGTTGTTGTTATTTGTTTAGCTATCGAATTACATGTGTAATAGTAAATAGTGTTTAAAAAATTTGAATTTAATTGAATTGTAATAATACCCACTCGAAAAATTTATTATTTAGCCGCTAAAGAACCACGGATCTGGAACGATTTTTTTAACAGTATACATATTATATATATTATCAGTACCTAAAATCGTGCCAGGTCCCTGTGTCTAAAACTTGGTGTGGTGGTTGACTGTTTTTGTCTCGGGGAGTTTTTCTCCCTTCTCGTGTATCAGATAGAATATGAACTTCACTGTTTTTTGTTTTAATCTAGAAACCTAATACCTCTACAAATGGTCTATGGACACTCGGGTGGGTCCAAGTTGATATAAACTTTAACTTATTCTCGGACCCCTGTGCTCCCCGGCCTCAGACCAAACACACGTGTTTTAACTTGTCTTGGACATCGGTTTCTCGGTAATATTCAGCAGTTTGATAAATCAACAAGAGAGGTCCACTAAAACATGCTGGATCAAGGTCTGTCCTATATTATTAATGTACATTAAGTACGGCTCTGATCATAATTCAGTAAATATATTCAGTGATCTTGTTTTCCTCTTTGTGCCCACTAAGGTTGGAACATTAACGCCGATTTATATTTTAATTTTGGATAAAATATGCTTGAAAAAGTCGGAACGATACATCTCCTAATATTAGCACGACGGTCGTGTAGACTTTAACTGTCAATATAGACAATGCACATCTACATGTACGCACATTCGCACGTGAAGTTGTCAATTCAGTTTAACTGCGATTAAAAACAATAATCTAGAAACTGAATGATAATAAGGTCACGCTTAAGCAAAGTAACAACCCTGCTGTAAGGATATATATGACTACCGGTGGGTATAACGATTAACGGACGACCGACGGCTGTCTATAACTTACGATTTGCAAATAGGCCATCTTCATGAGACTGCTATGCCTGACTGGTGCAATAAGTATAAACATTGTATATATTGATGGCTAACGACGGATGCAATTGTGAACGGCTCGGGTCACTAGTTATCTGTGCTGTTTTGAAGTTAACGGATAAAATTTACTTTAGATATAGGTAGTGGAAATATTTCATTATTTATATGTAATTATGTATATGCATTGACCATATACTGCAGTTATATATGTTTGTAGGGGATTAGTACCTACGCTCTGTAGGCTGATTAACGTGGATAACCGACGATGGGAGGGATAGCCTTGCTATATATGTACGATTCTACATATTGTATATGCAGTTTCACTCGCATCTCTTGGACTCACTCTTTGCAGTGTAGACTCTTTGACATTCTGATCCTCGACATAAATTTCTAGACACAGAAAGATTTCAGAAAAGTGTTCCTATATTCCGCGAAGGCGGCGTCTTTCTTACGAAGAATCTCGAGGATATATTCTTTATTCCTAGAAGTTTCTGTATTTTGGTGGGTTTTTTTCACCGTAAAATGCGTTGTTAAAGTATTTTCCATTTGTTGCCCAAATGATTTTGGGCGCAATTAATATGTTGATTATGGTTTTTGGTATATCATATTAATTACATAGGTTTTTATTCATGCTATGTCTCTTTGCAACAGTGGAATCTCTTGTCCATTTATAGTGCTATCTCACTGAAACATGCCAGCACATCCCCTCGGTCTTTATACTAGACAACAACGGGCATAACTCCCACCTCGATTCCCTTTTATGCTAAAGTGTTTACACCCCAAGTAACGAGCAGTGTACGGGAATGAAGTAGTTAGCGGGAAAGCCCGGTTCGTCCCAGGAAAACTAAATGGAACATCGCTGCAGATCTTACACTTGAAGCCTCTACTTGAAAGTGTGAACTGAATATGCATACCATATTTCATATGAAGACCGGTACCGTTGGGTAGTTTCACATTTATATATTTGCAAAATCTCTTTGGTCTGTAGTCAAATATCATATTCTGTGGACTGTCAATTAAAACTTGCGATTTCTTATTGCTATATACAATTGTAGTGTATATAAACGCCTCAAGCTTCATAAAACATGTACAAAAATGACATGGACATGCAGTATTGTAATATTTTTTATGAGTTCTAAAACGTGAGGTTAGATATTTATTTACCGAAATATATGACTGGTTGTTTCTATATATAGGAATGTATGCCGTTAACGCTATGGAGAATCCGTATAATACATGTTACTATAGAATTATGTGTGTTAAGGCCGCGAATTAGTTTGTTGCACTGTGACCAAATAAAGCTTTTTGTTGGCAAACAAAAGCATAAAAATTATTATCTAGCAGACGCATGTTTTCGGTACGACTCCCAGTCATCCTGTAAACATGTTCTCCTATGTCGTTTTTTTATGACGATATGACGAGGAAAATAAAATATAACACTATGTATACAGGACAAATGAGCAGCATAGTGTATTGATAAGAATAGTAGTGATATAACATTAATATAAAATTGTGCTCTCTCTATTCTGTGTAAATGCACATGAAACTGAATGAAAAACCAGTAATAGGCCTAAAAATCGCGTGGAAATGTCTGGATTAAGATGACGTCTATCCTTTGTAAATGACGTCATGCTATGTCATATTTGACGTCATAAAATGACGTCGGTTGAAATTTCGGAAGATATTTATTTACGGTCATTTACGTTAATTCAGTTATATATACGCAAATATCAAATTAAAGCAAAATGGGGTCTGGTATTTTTGAGATCGGCCCCCAATCGGCCCTCTGGAACACTCGGGAAGACCGAAGATCGGCCCTCTGGCACTCTGTGAAACCCGAAGATCGGCCCAAATCGGCCCTACGGCACTATAAGGTTAAAAAATTGTCCTGTCGCTGAGATCTCTGGGGTCAAAAGAACTCTGCTGCACAGGCGGAAAGAAGTGAATGTTTCCAGAAAATGAGTCGTTCCTAACCGATGATATTTCTCTATATGGTTTTGCTAATAAATATCAAAGA
>NW_027188599.1:0-18192 GCF_041381155.1 Argopecten irradians | reverse complement strand
ATTTATTGGTAGGCTTTTTATTATGTAAGGCATATATGTGCTCTGTCATCATTGTACAATAGGTGTTATTTAATATTATTAGCTGATACCAAACCATGGCAGACATTTTCAGTAGTCAGTAATTGAGACAATATAGTTGCCTTCAATTCAAGTGATTAGTAATCGATTATTACATGTGACCGAATAATCAAATACAAAAATTACTAATCGTTTCAGCCCTAGTTCTAATCCCTATTGGGATTCCTCATCTAGACTCTTTTATATTCGGACGTTTGATAGATGAACCATCTCATTTTTTGCAAACGATGTCTTGTTCGATCACTACTTTAAGCAGCCATTTTGAAAGTCCCTCGCTGTCACATGCGTAGATAGTAGATGGTTCTTTGTTTTCAATACATGTCACTTCAAAATATATTGTAACAAAGTTGGGTTAATTTTCACTACTGTAAGTGAAGACTGTTACATTACAGAGGCTTATCATTTGTTGTAAATCTGTTATTACTATAACAGCTGATAGGTCTAGTTACATTGAGTGTGTTGTAACACTATAGGCCTGGTGTTCTAGTTATATTTTCAGGTTATACAGCATCCACGTTAGTTAAATTATTGTTATTTATCTCTGTAAATATCGGATGCTTGTTATTGTACATCTAATGTTGTATAAATAGTCCTCAACTTGGCGGTACGCTGGTTGTTTATGGTGACGTCATTTCAGTAGGCTTTTACACGTTTGGAGCGAGTGATGCCGAGTAGATAAAACGTAAGTTTATAGGTTAACTTCTGGTGTTAGATAAAGAAGTAACGGATGTTTAAATGTATTAGAATGTAAATAAGTCAACTATAATCGTAGTTTTGTACTTACAGTTTTATTTAGCTGTATAAGTTGATGTTTATCGCAGTAGTCAAACGAGTCCCACTGTCAACTATCGGTGAAGGCCGTTTGCCGGTTGACTGCGTACAGTACGGATAGTCTATTATTTAGAGCCAAACCCGGATTGTAATTATTGTAAACGGGTTCCGGATATATTTTTGTATATATATGTAACGTTAGTAATAAGATTCAAGTTGTTATTTATAGTATTTACTATAACATAGGAACTATTTCTTGGTTGGCAGTACGTTGCCAATTCACGGCGTCATTCATGACGTCACGTTAGTGAAACGTCGAAATTGGCAGCTTCCGGCTGCCAAATTGGCACTTTTGGCATCGTTTGGCACTCCAAGAAAGTATAAATAGGAGCACTGCGCACTATGCGTCAGTAGCCTCCTGACTGGCATCGGGTCCACCAGATCTTTGGTCCAGATATCTTGTCTTTTGACTCTAGCCAATATTATTGAAAGTTTAGGTAATTTTAAGTAGGTTTCTATATACATTAAGGATAATTGATAAGTTAGTTAAGATATTGTCAGGTGTTATCACCGACAATATAAGGTTATTATCTTGTTGTAATGTAGTATTATTACTACAGTGTACCAGTTTATGATTTATTAGAGTTGACAGTAGTGATATTGGAATTTAGTATATATTCTATTATAATATCCGGTTCATAAACTTGTAGATTATCACGGTCATTTCTTAATTAATAGTTATTAGTAAAGGATCTGAGTTGTATCTTGAATCGCTATAGGTTGTTGTACATATACATGTAGATATTCCTTGTTGTTAAGTACTCTGTACTTCATGTTATTATTAGATGTTCCATTATTGGGTTCGAATTCCATGTGTGATAGTTTGATTTCTGGTGCGTATGAAGGGAAAGTGATATTGTGAACTTCTGAATTGTTATGTTATTTATTTGTTACATTGCATTCTGTTTTCAATATAACATTTATACTTTGAAAGAACGCCTTTGTTATTCATTTTCTGGTTACAATCACTGACATGGACGCCTGGTATAACGAAGTATTTATGTAACAACTGACTTAAGTAGTCTGTGACTACAGTTTCGCCATATTGGCGAAAGAACCCAGCAGAGCAGGACGGAGAAACGTTACAATATGTGCGTTTTGAGAGAAAAAATATCTCCACTATCAATGTGTGCCAGTATGGGAACCACTGCAGTTGGATTATTTCTGTAATAGACCCTTACAAGAGGTAGGTCAACCTGACTTGATTTTCCAGAATAAAGTTTAGAAGGCTCGAGTAGGGATTCCGACGAGAGACATCTATCAAACGTCCGAATATAAAAGAGTATAGAGGAGGAATCCCAATAGGGATTACCCTAGTTCCATCACTACAAACGAGACCCTTCCAAACACCTCCCTCGTGGGTTATTTAGTTGGGCGCCAATTCTGTAACAGGAGAGGAGAAAATGTAACACGCAGACCGGGATTCGAACCCGGGACCCTCAAACACTAACGAAGTGCTACTCCCGACTTTGCAACCGAGGCACCGGGACGAGCGAAACACCGGAGTCCAAATCCCGCTTACAATTCTGGAATTAAGGTGACAATGCCCTTTTTCACGTGTCGCATGCCAGCAGCCAACACCCAATAAACAAATATTCCTTTATAAACTCAAAATTACATAGCATTCACAGGCAAGGCAAAGCCACACTCATATTCTATTAGATATCAGATGATCGGGTCAATATTAGAATGTTAACTCATAAGTTTCGGCCATCCAGTATTATCTAGACCACCCGATGACAGCGAGCTAGGGGTAGAAGAAGATACGGTCAAATTGGAATCAGGGAGGGTCATTATGTAAATCATTTTTTCTTTTCTAAATACTTACGTCGTGGGGTTTTTCCAGGTTGACGTAGCTCTGAGTGACTTTCCTTTCGGTGTACGTTTCGCGAGGGGACCGACTGTTCGGCACACGCACCACATTCATCGCAATAACCTTCCCATCGACGCCATCTTGATTCCTTCGTTTTGTAAGAATTAATTCACGGAGCCGGACAAGGACGGATCCGGAATGAGGGATCCGGAACGAGTTAAATATAAAATATCAGTTATCTTCAATAAAAGCGCAGACTTGAATATATGCCAATCGGAAAGGAGTTTGGGCACGGAAGGGTCTGGACATTCTTTAAAAAAAAAGAAGGGTCTGGACAGAAATTTATGATGGATCTAATATATATAGCAAATAATGTTACTGATATCTTAACGAAGTCCTTGGTTCGGAACCACGTTTTTGACAAAATAAATTACACGTCCACACCTTATCGAAGGAAAACGAAATTCTCAAAAATTACTGAATTTTACGATGGCTTAGTAACAACATTAAAATTTGAAACAAAAAAACAATGACGCTGATTTAAATAGAAAATAGGGAAGGGAAGTAATGTGACGTTTACCGGGTCCGATCCAGTCACAATTTACTGATGATCTATAGTGTCTATATTATGTACTGTTCCTATCAAATTACTCAGTGCAAATATATACAAATAATACACAGCTGATCTAGCTGTGATTCTATCTATCCCTAAATATTATGATTTACAATATAAATCCTACTGATCACTCAGTGCCTCTGAGTGATCATGATAACTTAACTTCAAAATATACAAACAGCATAAATCATACAGATCAGAATAATTATTAAATGATTAGCAACAACTACTGAATTATCTATAAGCCTATGCGAGTAGTCTCCCCTACCTCGGGTGATTCGATAATCCCTACTCGTACATATATAACCAGACTACGATAAAATCAATGTTATATATTATCTATTAAGAACCTTTCCCTAAGGCCTAACACTACCGAGCTACCGAGTACTCAAAATCACTGTGCACTCACAGTACTCACTGCTACTGAGCACTCACGTTTACCGAGCACTCTCAGAGTAATCACTCCAGCAATGATTCACACACAATCATTACATATTACCGAGTACTCACAGAGTAATCACTAGTACTCTCAATGATTCATGTAAACGTAATCATTCAACGAGCAATCCCAAGGCTCAGTTTACAACTTACTCTCCAGAGTATATAACGCGGAGGAGGAAAGCCTTATTCAGGCACGTCAATCTCCGATCTCAACTCTACCGTAAGTTATTATCAACTGACGTATATAGGCAAGCCTTGTTCAGGCACATCTATATTTACCTTGTATTTACTTAGGTGCTTTCACTTCAGCAGCTCGTCCAACACTAAGAAAAATCTCGTTGAAAACCGCGGCTTTATATACTGCCGGGCAACGACATTAGCGCCATCTATTTACAATAATCCTAGGCTCTAGAACGCTTAACTCACATATAGCTTAACATTACAAGCGTCTACTTGACGGCGAAACTAACAGACAAAATAGAGCAGACAGCGATTCCGGATAGCATGGTAATACAACCGTATTTCATCACACTACCCACGCCTCCGAGCAACACGTGTCCTCACGTGCCATTACAGATAACTATAAGATACAAAATAGATTAAAGATAAAGGATTTATTGGTGGTTGTGACAAAGAAAACGATCAATTTGTCGCGGGTAATCAGTAGGACCTATCCAGTGCCTCTGCCCCAAAGAATTCGCAATACTCCACCAGCTCGACATCTCGGCCGTTGTCCGAGTATCTGGTGGTCTTCGTAACAGTTTTTCTGTTCACAGGCTGCTGTCTTAGCTCTGGTTCATAGGGATCAGTCTGTGTTGATGCATCCGCTCTTTCAAAATCGGTCTGTGTAGGGATGGAACTACGTAGCTTCTTCGAAACAACTGGCATCGGAACCATATTGATCGGATCCTTAGGGTCCACCCTTCTCTTTGGTGCCATGACAGGAATCGGCCTCGTAGGTTTTCTTATTGCACGTCCTGCCAAGAGGCAGTCATCCTCGGAGGATGAATCATCATGCACAACGGATGAATCTGAAACTTCCCCGAGAAGATCACCAGGGTCTTGTCCCTTCCAGCTCTCCACATCGGTCTCTGGTGAGTGAGCTTTGCTAAGTGCGCCTGAAGTAGAAGGTTGAGCCTTCGGAGAGTTCTTAGAAGATAATGCAGTATTCAGACTCTTTCCAGCAGCTTTCGGAACATCTACTGTCGCATCATGGCGCTTCTGGTGCCTGGTCATATTAGTAGGTCTAAAAGTTTTGTAACTGCACTTGGGACAGGACAAGGTCTTTTTCTCCCATAGTTTCAATTCCACATTTCAGAATATGTTCTTTCATATCGTCGATGTTTGCCGTCCTAAATGTACACATGGGGCATTTCTTTACCGGGGTTGTCTTGGTTTTCGCCATCTCGGATATCTGTAACAAGAAAGAGCCCTCAGTTACTTAACAGCATTAACATTTTAATAACGCGAAGTATAATCAGAATGCCACTTCGGTTTATGTCGCGTTCGCCTTGGGATTGCCCTGTCAGATTCACACTCATTCTCAACACATATGAGTTTCTTTTCTGATTCACTGACATTTTCTTGCTCATCACTCTCAGGCAAACTAGATTCAAAACATGACTCATCAACTTGAACTTGCACATCCTTGCGCTCAAAAGCTTCTGCTTTGCTCTCACCACGCAATACCTGAGGATGTTTCAATCTCATTTCTATCAGCATGGATTACTTTAGGTTTCCCCTTGTACCCACATGAGACTCTGTAAGTCACATCTGTCAATCTAGCAAGTACCCTGAATGGTCCTCGCCAACGACTTGCTAACTTGTGCGTGGTGCCAGCTGGAATATTCGGGAAAAAGACATACACAGAATCACCGGACTCAAATTTGGTCCAAGACAGCTTCTGGTCATGATAACGCTTCTGTCGGAGCATCGCACCTTTTGAGTGTTTCCTTACTAACTCATGTGCAGTTTCCATTTTCTCTTTCAATTGCCAAGCCCACTGATTCTGGGGAATCGCTCTGATGTTCCTAGGCATTTCATACTGTATGTCTAATGGAGTACTCGTTTCCCTTCCTAGCATCATGGCGTTCGGAGAGCTTCCTGTTGTCTCATGCTCTGTGGAGCGATAGGCCATCATCACATATGGCAGGTGTTCGTCCCAATCCGTTTGATGGGTATCCACAAACGCACTCAGCATGGTTACGAGGGTTTTGTTGAATCTTTCAACCATGCCATCTGATTTTGGATGGTAGGGAGTGGTATGCGTCTTGTTGATCTGTAGCAATTTACACATCTCCCGGAACAACGCGCTCTCAAACTGAGATCCTTGATCTGAGTGAATGGCATAAGGAACACCAAACCTAGCAATCACTTCTTCAACGAGAATCCTGGCCACTGTCTGGGCTTCCATGTTCGGCATTGCAAAGCTTTCCGTCCACTTTGTGTAGTAGTCTGATATAACTAGTATATGCCGATTGCCCTGTTGTGTGAGGGGGAGTTCACACAAGATATCGATTGCAATTCTTTCCATGGGGAACCCTGACTCCACCATTTGCATAGGAGCTCGTTTAGTTTTACTTGGATTCTTTCTTTTACTGCACTGCGGGCATCCTATTACGTATTGTTTTACGTCTGCCTGTAACCCTGGCCAATAGAAACTCTGTCGGATTTTTGCCAAAGTCTTCTTTATTCCCAGGTGTCCCGAACTCCGATTGTCATGACTGTGAGTCAGCACGGTTCGTCTTTCCGATGCAGGTACAATTGCCTGTAGATTTGCCTCTGAATGGGGATTTTTCCGATACAACATGTCCTCATGTATCACCAGGGATTCAAATTGTGCCCATAGTGTTTTCACCACTATGCTCCGGTCACCAATTTCTTTGTACGGAGGTTTTTCTCCTCCTTTCACCCATTCAACCACTACTGCAATATCAGCATCATCTTCCTGCTTCTGCTGAAGGGATGGCTTCATTTCAATTTTGTGATCTTTTGAATCCACCATTGCTACGGGATTGCAGGCCTCAACATTTGCAGTTGTCTCTGATTGGTTCTCCCACATGGGGTCAAACCCGCATTGTCGACATGGTATCCGACTCAATGCATCGGCATTGCGGTGTTGAGTTCCCGGCCTGTGTTTGATGTCCATGTTGTAGGAACTCAGAACCTGTAGCCATCGGGCCATTTGCCCTTCTGGTGTCTTAAAATTGAGCAGCCAGCGCAGAGAACTGTGATCCGTTCTCACTGTAAACTTCCTACCGTATAGGTAGTGTTTAAAATATTTCACGAAGTGTACGACTGCCAACAACTCTTTTCTTGTTACACAGTAACTTCGTTCCGCTTTGGTCAGCGTACGACCTGCATAAGCAACTGGTCTCTCATTTCCATCAATGTTCTGTGAAAGAACTGCACCGATAGATTTGTCGCTCGCATCGGTGTCCAAGATGAAAGGCTGCTTAAAATCTGGGTGAGCCAGTATGGGGGCATTAATCAAGTGATTCTTCAGGGTAGTGAATGCCTCCTGACAGGCTTCAGTCCACTCAAATGCCCTGCCCTTCTCAGTCAGTCTGTGTAGACAGCTCGCAATCTGTGAGAAGTTTCTGACAAATCTTCTGTAATATCCGCAGAAACCCAAAAATGATCTCACTTCCTTGGTATTCTTTGGAATGGGCCACTGCTCTACAATTTTCACTTTTTCATCATCAGTGGCTATACCTTTCTCAGATATCACGTGTCCAAGGTAGACTACCTCCTTTCCAAATAGTTGGCATTTCCGGCTCTTTAATTTCAGCCCTGCAACAGAGAGTCTCTCAAACACAGTTTGTAGATTTAGTAGCATATCATCAAAATCTTTTCCTACCACAATCACATCATCCAAATAGATGAGGCAGATCTGCCATTGAAGTCCGGCCAACACAGTCTCCATTAACCGTTCGAATGTAGCTGGGGCAGACGTCAATCCGAATGGCATCACCTGGAATTCATATAATCCAGTTCGAGTCGAGAAGGCAGTTTTAGGACGATCTTCGCTTTCCAGTTCAACTTGCCAGTATCCTGCATTGAGGTCGAGTGTAGAAAACCACGTACACCCTGACAAGTGATCCAGTGCCTCATCAATGCGTGGCAATGGATATGCATCATGAACGCTCACAGCATTGAGTTGCCTGTAATCAACGCAAAATCTGAGACTTCCGTCCTTCTTGCGTACCAGAACAATACCAGAAGACCATGGGCTGGTAGACTTCTGGATTACTCCTCGATCGAGCATATCCTTAACTTGTCTATCTACTTCAGAACTCAGATGTGCTGGTACTCTTCTGAGAGGTTGTTTGATGGGTCGAGCATCACCTGTTTCTATCTTGTGTTTTATGACTGTAGTCCGTCCAAGATCACTGTCGGATGCTGCAAACAGGTTACTATATTTCGATAGTAAGGCCTTGACTCTGTTGCTCTGTTCTGAAGTCAGATGTTCTTTTGATCTCTCTAATAGTTGATCCAAATCTTCTCTGAGTTTTCCTGTTGGTGCATCACTAGAGGATTGCACTGTCTCCATCACAGTCGATACAGGACTAGCATGAGCGACATTGGTTCCTGGGTAAATGGTTTGTGGATCCTCCTGCAGGTTCATGAGCCTCACTGGAACAGTAGTCTCGCTACTCACCAAGGATCGGGCTACCAGAGCTTTATCATTCTTCAGAAAGGAGTTGGTACCTTCTATAATAAGTGATTCATCCTTCATCTGTTTACCCACAGGAAAATTAACTTGTCCCGTAATGATCATTTCGCTCTTACCAGGAATGGTTATCTTCTCAGTAGCGACAACTCGAAAACATCCAAGTGTTCCCTCGTACTTTGTGTCAACAGGCATATCGTCTAGAACAAGCGATCCACGTTTCAGATCAATCAGACCATTTCTTGATCTCAAGAAGTCAAGGCCAAGGATTCCTTCATTGCTTATTTGTGCAACTACTGCCTCAAAGTAAACATCCCTGCAGCCTTCAGGTTTTATCATAAAACCTCCCTGACCAAGGACTTTGAGTTCACTTCCATTAGCTGCCAAGACATCCTTTTTAACTTCTCTCAGTTTTGGTCTCCGCTCTTGTGGAATTCTCTCATACACTTCTTGTGACAAGATTGTCACAGTAGCTCCGGTATCGACCAACAGCTTTACATTGGTATGCTGAACTTCTGCATTGATATACAGTCCAGCCTCCTGAGCAGCAGAGGATACTCCGATTCCGGCTGATTGTTTACTCCTGCGCCTTCTTGTTCTAGTCCTGACTGGATTAGCAGCTCCATTTGATTTCTTATCCGATTTCTTTTTGAGCTGAGGACAATCCCTACGAAAATGTCCTGTTTCATGACACTTAAAACAGCGTCGCTCAAAGTTCGAATCCTTCCCACCTTGTTTTTGCTGATCGGGCTTATACTGATTTTTCACTCCCGATTGTAACTGGCTGATATCTCCTTGCACCTTTTCCAACTTCTGTTGGATACTTCTCAACATGGATTCCATCCCAGACTTCTCAGTCTCTACTGGATGGTTGGCATCAGTACCCTCAGTACTTGTATTCCTCAAATAGGCATGACCATCATTTCCATGTTTCTCTGCTTTCTTATAAGCCTCCAACTCAACAGCCAGATGAATCGCATCTGTAAGGTTCTCAGGTCTCGCTTGTTTAATGCGAATACGCATATCCGAATCAGCTAGTGATTCTAGAAACTGTTGCTTGGCCAAAGTTTCTCTCACTCCACCTTCAACAGTTGGATAGGTTAAATTAACTAACCTACGAATAGCTTGACCCAGCTCTGGAAGTGTTTCATTAGCCCTCTGCCTCCTTTCCAACAACTGTACTCGATAAAGTTCAGTTTGATTTGGTGGGGCAAATCTTTGTTCGAGAGCTCTCACTAATGAGAAATAGTGATCTTGCTTCCTGGTAGGTAAATCACCAAGTATACCCTGAGCTTGTCCTCTCAAACTCACAGCAAGATATAGTCCCATCTCATACTCTGACCAGCGATTAATTCGAGCACATGTCTCAAAATGAGACAAATAATCCCTCCATGGTGTCGTGCCATCATATGTAGAGGCTTTTACTGACACATGCTTTACATTGGGTTTCCTACTCAATGATTGGTCCTCATAATCACTATCATCCAAATCAGCGATCGACTTTGGATTCGTTCTCCTCCGCTGAGGGGAATAATAGCTTGATACATCTTCTTTCTCGATAAATCGAGCTGTACCTCTTTGATTTCTGTCTCGATAAGTGATATTGTCTGCTCTATCATCATCAAATCGCGAGGAATGGGTGTTCTCCGAGAATCTCACCTTAGGAGTGCTCTCCCCTTTACTTCGGACTCCAAAATTTCCTTCGTGTGATGATTTCTTCAGTCTTTGCTGACTAGCAGACTCTCGCAGGCTCTGATTCTGAACATCTAGTTGGCGTAACTGTTCCTGCATTTTCTCTATCTCCCTATCAATCTCATGAGATGAAATATCTTCAGGCGTGCTCATACTGCTATATAAATCAGCAATATCTGCCTTTACCTCAGAAGTTCTGCCATCTGCATACATAGATGTTATACCAGAATCTCTATAATGACTGCTCCCCTTCGACATCTGTAGTTTTGGTGTAGAGTGAAATCCCTGTCCACTATCCTCACCAAAATCCATCTCAGAATTTCTCAACTGAGTGCGAGATGTCTCATCAGAAATCATATTCACAATAATATAACAGTTAAATCTAAAATCACATTTTATTTAAAACTGAGTAATCGAACAGCACAAAAATATAGACAAGATCACCACCGCTGCCACCAAATTATGTGACGTTTACCGGGTCCGATCCAGTCACAATTAACTGATGATCTATAGTGTCTATATTATGTACTGTTCCTATCAAATTACTCAGTGCAAATATATACAAATAATACACAGCTGATCTAGCTGTGATTCTATCTATCCCTAAATATTATGATTAACAATATCAATCCTACTGATTACTCAGTGCCTCTGAGTGATCATGATAACTTAACTTCAAAATATACAAACAGCATAAATCATACAGATCAGAATAATTATTAAATGATTAGCAACAACTACTGAATTATCTATAAGCCTATGCGAGTAGTCTCCCCTACCTCGGGTGATTCGATAATCCCTACTCGTACATATATAACCAGACTACGATAAAATCAATGTTATATTATCTATTAAGAACCTTTCCCTAAGGCCTAACACTACCGAGCTACCGAGTACTCAAAATCACTGTGTACTCACAGTACTCACTGCTACTGAGCACTCACGTTTACCGAGTACTCTCAGAGCAATCACTCCAGCAATGATTCACACACAATCATTACATATTACCGAGTACTCACAGAGTAATCACTAGTACTCTCAATGATTCATGTAAACGTAATCATTCAACGAGCAATCCCAAGGCTCAGTTTACAACTTACTCTCCAGAGTATATAACGCGGAGGAGGAAAGCCTTATTCAGGCACGTCAATCTCCGATCTCAACTCTACCGTAAGTTATTATCAACTGACGTATATAGGCAAGCCTTGTTCAGGCACATCTATATTTACCTTGTATTTACTTAGGTGCTTTCACTTCAGCAGCTCGTCCAACACTAAGAAAAATCTCGTTGAAAACCGCGGCTTTATATACTGCCGGGCAACGACATTAGCGCCATCTATTTACAATAATCCTAGGCTCTAGAACGCTTAACTCACATATAGCTTAACATTACAAGCGTCTACTTGACGGCGAAACTAACAGACAAAAATAGAGCAGACAGCGATTCCGGATAGCATGGTAATACAACCGTATTTCATCACACTACCCACGCCTCCGAGCAACACGTGTCCTCACGTGCCATTACAGATAACTATAAGATACAAAATAGATTAAAGATAAAGGATTTATTGGTGGTTGTGACAAAGAAAACGATCAATTTGTCGCGGGTAATCAGTAGGACCTATCCAGTGCCTCTGCCCCAAAGAATTCGCAATACTCCACCAGCTCGACATCTCGGCCGTTGTCCGAGTATCTGGTGGTCTTCGTAACAGTTTTTCTGTTCACAGGCTGCTGTCTTAGCTCTGGTTCATAGGGATCAGTCTGTCACAACGGATGAATCTGAAACTTCCCCGAGAAGATCACCAGGGTCTTGTCCCTTCCAGCTCTCCACATCGGTCTCTGGTGAGTGAGCTTTGCTAAGTGCGCCTGAAGTAGAAGGTTGAGCCTTCGGAGTTCTTAGAAGATAATGCAGTATTCAGACTCTTTCCAGCAGCTTTCGGAACATCTACTGTCGCATCATGGCGCTTCTGGTGCCTGGTCATATTAGTAGGTCTAAAAGTTTTGTAACTGCACTTGGGACAGGACAAGGTCTTTTTCTCCATAGTTTCAATTCCACATTTCAGAATATGTTCTTTCATATCGTCGATGTTTGCCGTCCTAAATGTACACATGGGGCATTTCTTTACCGGGGTTGTCTTGGTTTTCGCCATCTCGGATATCTGTAACAAGAAAGAGCCCTCAGTTACTTAACACATTAACATTTTAATAACGCGAAGTATAATCAGAATGCCACTTCGGTTTATGTCGTGTTCGCCTTGGGATTGTCCTGTCAGATTCACACTCATTCTCAACACATATGAGTTTCTTTTCTGATTCACTGACATTTTCTTGCTCTTCACTCTCAGGCAAACTAGATTCAAAACATGACTCATCAACTTGAACTTGTACATCCTTACGCTCAAAAGCTTCTGCTTTACTCTCACCACGCAATATCTGAGGATGTTTCAATCTCATTCTACCAGCATGGATTACTTTAGGTTTCCCCTTGTACCCACATGAGACTCTGTAAGTCACATCTGTCAATCTAGCAAGTACCCTGAATGGTCCTCACCAATGACTTGCTAACTTGTGTGTGGTGCCGGCTGCAATGTTCGGGAAAAAGACATACACAGAATCAAACTTGGTCCAAGACAACTTCTGGTCATGATAACGCTTCTGTCGGAGCATCGCACCTTTTGAGTGTTTCCTGACTAACTCATGTGCAATTTCCATTTTCTCTTTCAATTGCCAAGCCCACTGATTCTGGGGAATCGCTTTTATGTTCCTAGGCATTTCATACTGTATGTCTAAGGGAGTACTCGTTTCCCTTCCTAGCATCATGGCGTTCGGAGAGCTTCCTGTCGTCTCATGCTCTATAGAGCGATAGGCCATCATCACATATGGCAGGTGTCGTCCCAATCCGTTTGATGGGTATCCACAAACGCACTCAGCATGGTTACGAGGGTCTTGTTGAATCTTTCAACCATGCCATCAGATTTTGGATGGTAGGGAGTTGTATGCGTCTTGTTGATCTGTAGCAGTATACACATCTCCCGGAACAACGCGCTTTCAAACTGAGATCCTTGATCTGAGTGAATGACATAAGGAACACCAAACCTAGCAATCACTTCTTCAACTTCTTCATCCTGGCCACTGTCTGGGCTTCCATGTTCGGCATTGCAAAGCTTTCCGTCCACTTTGTGTAGTAGTCTGATACAACTAGTATATGCCGATTGCCCTGTTGTGTGAGGGGGAGTTCACACAGGATATCGATTGCAATTCTTTCCATGGGGAACCCTGATTCCACCATTTGCATAGGAGCTCATTTAGTTTTACTTGGGTTCTTTCTTTTACTGCACTGCGGACATCCTTTTACGTATTGTTTTACGTCTGCCTGTAATCCTGGCCAATAGAAACTCTGTCGGATTTTTGCCAAAGTCTTCTTTATTCCCAGGTGTCCCGAACTCCGATTGTCATGACTGTGAGTCAGCACGGTTCGTCTTTCCGATGCAGGTACAATTGCCTGTAGATTTGCCTCTGAATGGGGATTTTTCCGATACAACATGTCCTCATGTATCACCAGGGATTCAAATTGTGCCCATAGTGTTTTCACTACTATGCTCCGGTCACCAATTTCTTTGTACGGAGGTTTTCCTCCTCCCTTCACCCATTCAACCACTACTGCAATATCAGCATCATCTTCCTGCTTCTGCTGAAGAGATGGCTGCATTTCAATTTTGTGATCTTTTGAATCCACCATTGCTACGGGATTACAGGCCTCAACATTTGCAGTTGTCTCTGATTTGTTCTCCCACATGGGGCCAAACCCGCATTGTCGACATGGTATCCGACTCAATGCATCGGCATTGCGGTGTTGAGTTCCCGGCCTGTGTTTGATGTCCATGTTGTAGGAACTCAGAACCTGTAGCCATCGGGCCATTTGCCCTTCTGGTGTCTTAAAATTGAGCTGCCAGCGCAGAGAACTGTGATCCGTTCTCACTGTAAACTTCCTACCGTATAGGTAGTGTTTAAAATATTTCACGAAGTGTACGACTGCCAACAACTCTTTTCTTGTTACACAGTAACTTCGTTCCGCTTTGGTCAGCGTACGACCTGCATAAGCAACTGGTCTCTCATTTCCATCAATGTTCTGTGAAAGAACTGCACCGATAGATTTTTCGCTTGCATCGGTGTCCAAGATGAAAGACTGCTTAAAATTTGGATGAGCCAGTATGGGGGCATTAATCAAGTGATTCTTCAGGGTAGTGAATGCCTCCTGACAGGCTTCAGTCCACTCAAATGCCCTACCCTTCTCAGTCAGTCTGTGTAGACAGCTCGCAATCTGTGAGAAGTTTCTGACAAATCTTCTGTAATATCCGCAGAAACCCACTTTTGATATCACTTCCTTGGTATTCTTTGGAATGGACCACTGCTCTACAATTTTCACTTTGTCATCATCAGTGGCTATACCTTTCTCAGATATCACGTTTTCAAGGTAGACTACCTCCTTTCCAAATAGTTGGCATTTCCGGCTCTTTAATTTCAGCCCTGCAACAGAGAGTCTCTCAAACACAGTTTGTAGATTTAGATCATCAAAATCTTTTCCTACCACAATCACATCATCCAAATAGATGAGACAGATCTGCCATTGAAGTCCGGCCAACACAGTCTCCATTAACCGTTCGAATGTAGCTGGGGCAGACGTCAATCCGAATGGCATCACCTGGAATTCATATAATCCAGTTCGAGTCGAGAAGGCAGTTTTAGGACGATCTTCGCTTTCCAGTTCAACTTGCCAGTATCCTGCATTGAGGTCGAGTGTAGAAAACCACATACACCCTGACAAGTGATCTAGTGCCTCATCAATGCGTGGCAATGGATATGCATCATGCACGCTCACAGCATTGAGTTGCCTGTAATCAACGCAAAATCTGAGACTTCCGTCCTTCTTGCGTACCAGAACAATACCAGAAAACAATGGGCTAGTAAACTTCTGGATTACTCCTCGATCGAGCATATCCTTGTCTATCTTCTTCAGAACTCAAATGTGCTGGTACTCTTCTATGAGTTTGTTTGATGGGTCGAGCATCACCTGTTTCTATCTTGTGTTTTATGACTGTAGTCCGTCCAAGATCACTGTCGGATGCTGCTAACAGGTTACTAAATTTCAATAGTAAAGCCTTGACCCTGTTGCTCTGTTCTGAAGTCCGATGTTCTTTTGATCTCTCTAATAGTTGATCCAAATCTTCTCTGAGTTTTTCTGATGGTGCATCACTAGAGGATTGCACTGTCTCCATCACACTCGATACAGGACTAGCATGAGCAACATTGGTTCCTGGGTAAATGGTTTGTGGATCCTCCTGCAGGTTCATGAGCCTCACTGGAACAGTAGTCTCAGTATTCACCAAGGATCGGGCTACCAGAGCTTTATCATTCTTCAGAAAGGAGTTGGTACCTTCTATAATAAGTGATTCATCCTTCATCTGTTTACCCACAGGAAAATTAACTTGTCCAGTAATGATCATTTCGCTCTTACCAGGAATGGTTATTTTCTCAGTAGCCACAACCCGAAAACATCCAAGTGTTCCCTCATACTTTGTGTCAACAGGCAAATCGTCTAGAACAAGCGATCCACGCTTCAGATCAATCAGACCATTTCTTGACCTCAAGAAGTCAAGGCCAAGGATACCTTCATTACTTATTTGTGTAACTACTGCCTCAAAGTAAACATCCCTGCAGCCTTCAGGTTTAATCATAAAACCTCCCTGACCAAGGACTTTGAGTTCACTACCATTAGCTGCCAAGACATCCTTTTTAACTTCTCTCAGTTTTGGTCTCCGCTCTTGTGGAATTCTCTCATACACTTCTTGTGACAAGATTGTCACAGTAGCTCCGGTATCGACCAACAGCTTCACATTGGTATGTTAAACTTCTGCATTGATTTACAGTCCAGCCTCCTGAGCTGCAGAGGATACTCCGATTCCAGCTGATTGTTTACTCCTGCGCCTTCTTGTTCTAGTCCTAACTGGATTAGCAGCTCCATTCGATTTCTTATCTGATTTCTTTTTGCGCTGAGGACGATCCCTACGAAAATGTCCTGCTTCATGACACTTAAAACAGCGTCGCTCAAAGTTCGAATCCATCCCACCTTGTTTTTGCTGATCGGGCTTATACTGATTTTTCACTCCCGATTGTAACTGGCTGATATCTCCTTGCATCTTTTCCAACTTCTGTTGGATGCTTCTCAACATGGATTCCATCCCAGACTTCTCAGTCTCTACTGGATGGTTGGCATCAGTACCCTCAGTACTTGTATTCCTCAAATAGGCATGACCATCATTTCCATGTTTCTCTGCTTTCTTATAAGCCTCCAACTCAACCGCCAGATGAATCGCACCTGTAAGGTTCTCAGGTCTCGCTTGTTTAATGCGAATACGCATATACGAATCAGCTAGTGACTCTAGAAACTGTTGCTTGGCCAAAGTTTCTCTCACTCCACCTTCAACAGTTGGATAGGTTAAATTAACTAACCTACAAATAGCTTGACCCAGCTCTGGAAGTGTTTCATTAGCCCTCTGCCTCCTTTCTAACAACTGTACTCGATAAAGTTCAGTTTGATTTGGTGGGGCAAATCTTTGCTCGAGAGCTCTCACTAATGAGAAATAGTGATCTTGCTTCCGGGTAGGTAAATCACCAAATATACCCTGAGCTTGTCCTCTCAAACTCACAGCAAGATATAGTCCCATCTCATACTCTGACCAGCGATTAATTCGAGCACATGTCTCAAAATGAGACAAATAATCCCTCCATGGTGTCGTGCCATCATATGTAGAGGCTTTTACTGACACATGCTTTACATTGGGTTTCCTATTCAATGATTGATCCTCATAATCACTATCATCCAAATCAGCGATCGACTTTGGATTCGTTATCCTCCGCTGAGGGGAATAATAGCTCGATTCATTCTTTCTCGATAAATCGAGCTGTACCTCTTTGATTTCTGTCTCAATAAGTGATATTGTCTGCTCTATCATCATCAAATTGCGAGGAATGAGTGTTCTCCGAGAATCTCACCTTAGGAGTGCTCTCCCCTTTACTTCGGACTCCAAAATTTCCTTCGTGTGATGATTTCTTCAGTCTTTGCTGACAAGCAGACTCTCGCAGGCTCTGATTCTGAACATCTAGTTGGCGTAACTGTTCCTGCATTTTCTCGATCTCCCTATCAATCTCATGTGATGAAATATTTTCAGGCTTACTCATACTGCTATATAAATCAGCAATATCTGCCTTTACCTCAGAAGTTCTGCCATCTGCATACATAGATGTTATACCAGAATCTCTATAATGACTGCTCCCCTTCAACATCTGTAGTTTTGGCGTAGAGTGAAATCCCTGTCCATTATCCTCACCAAAATCCATCTCAGAATTTCTTAACTGAGTGCGAGATGTCTCATTTGAAATCATATTCACAACAATATAACAGTTAAATCTGGAATCAGATTTTATTTAAAACAGTAATCGAACAACACAAAAATATAGACAAGATCACCAATGCTTGCCACCAAATTATGTGACGATTACCGGGTTCGTACCAGTCACAATTAACAGATGATCTATAGTGTCTATATTATGTACTGTTCCTATCAAATTACTCAGTGCAAATATATACAAATAATACACAGCTGACCTAGCTGTGATTCTATCTATCCCTAAATACTATGATTTACAATATCAATCCTACTGATTACTCAGTGCCTCTGAGTGATCATGATAACTTAACTTCAAAATATACAAACAGCATAAATCGTACAGATCAGAATAATTATTAAATGATTAGCAACAAATACTGAGTGATCTATAAGCCTATGCGAGTAGTCTCTCCTACCTCGGGTGAAACAAGACTACGATATATAAACCAATGTAATACAATATTTATTAAAGAACCTTTCCCTAAGGCCTAACACAACCGAGCTACCGAGTACTCAAAATCACTGTGTACTCACAGTACTCACTGCTACTGAGCACTCACGTTTGCCGAATACTCTCAGAGCAATCACTCCAGCAATGATT
>NW_027188598.1:0-18210 GCF_041381155.1 Argopecten irradians | reverse complement strand
ATTCAGCCAAAGTAAAAAGATTTCTTCGTAAATCTGAATAAAAATCACATACAATTAAAAAATGACATTCATCTTCAACACAGTTTGAGTTACATAATGTGCAAAGTCTGTTTTCTAAAAGAACCTTAGGACAAGAATACCGACCTGTTTCTATATTCAGCTTTAAATTACCACTGCGAAATTTAGCTTACACCTGTCTATGTCTAAAATCCATGATATTGGAAGCATATGCTTCGGTATAATTACTGGTTTTATACGACCTGTATGTTCTAAGTTTATTACCATTTATACAATTTTTATCATTAAATAACTACTTTTTCCAGTTATCATTATCGGTATTAGTGAAATGATGTTTAACCAATTTTACACATTTTTTAAGTAGATAATATATGAACATTCGTGAGTAGTTGTTCTAAGTTATTATCGCTCAAGTAGACGGAACAGTAGTCGTGATTAAGGAAATTTCTTTTCTCGATTGTTTACTTCTCACGAAACACGTGATTTCCATATAAACAAAACAACACCATCAAGAAGTATACGTCAACGGCTTCAGATCCTCGGGGAAATCTGGACGTACAGTAAAATATGCACACAATCACGACCACTGTTCAATCACGACTACTGGTCGAGTCCCAGCAAATGTTATACTAGTCAGCGGCGTAGCTAGGTCTGTATAGGCATGCATGCCTTGGGGTGCAGGGGGGGGGGGGGGGGGGGGCTTTCGCCCCCTGCTCAGGGTCCAGGGGCGAAGCCCCGGTAGGGGGTACGGGGGGCGAAGCCCCCCAGAAGCTGACGGGAAATTGTTTCAATGTAGTAACCATTTTACTTCTTTGGTAACTTTTAACGTATGTACCAATGGTTAAATGGAAGTCACAATATTTAGGTGATAACCATGCAAAACTATATACATTGTATACATACTAGACTCCCGTGACAAGTGCCCGAACAAAAAACACGGATTTGGGTGTAAATATTTAATTAGTAAGTAATGGAAGAATTTTGAGTTATTTTAACTGGTGAAAAACTTATGGAGACTATTTTAAACAAAATTATAATTAAGTTTACGTGTTGGTTTGTTTATGACAGCGAGTCAAAGACCACTGTCAAAATGGTGGAAATTGCGTAAGAAGGGACCAGTCCTCGACCACCTCAATAAAAAAATTTGTATTAATGACCTATTTTTCTACTTATTCTGTTCTATTTCTAACAATTACAACAACAAAAATTCTTTTCTAAATCAAAAATCTGTTCATATTCGACAAAATAAAAGTAAACTATTTCGTGACACCAGAAATCATTTTTTTAAATCAAATTGCTTTAATTAAGTTGTTTTGCTATCATTTTTAAGATAATTATATGTTTTTAGAATATTTCTTTTCATGCGATGTTGTTTATTTTGGTATTCGTAAGTGTTTCCCGATTCAAAATCCACAATTGCTTGAGGGATTTTGGTGAAGAAGTCTTCTTCTTTAGTTTAAGTCTAATATTGTCTTCGACAAAATTCAAACATATTTAACAACTTGTTAACCGGAAATATATAGACTATTCTAATAAATTTCCAGAATGGCCAATCTTCAAGTCTTCAAATGTGCACAAAGTTATGTTAGGCATTCAGTTGGGCATATCATATGTATTTATACATAATTTATATTCTGCAGCGTCACGTGTATTCAAATGTTGTGTTTTTTCTGACTGTTCAAAAATGTAAGTCAGATTAATTTTTGCATGCTTGAGCATGCAAGCATGCACGGGCGCTACGCCACTGCTAGTAATAGGACATATTTCAGTTAAAACCAGCATTTATTTCTCTTTTCTCTTTCTCGTTCTTTCTTTCTTTCATTCTCTACGTATTTCTACAAGATATAACGCGTAAGTACAAATGACAAAGAGAGAAAAATCCAGTCTATGTGTAATAAATCTTGACAGAGCTTGAGAGGCCGCCTAAGCGCCAAACGTGACGTAATCTTGATATTGTGACGTCACAATGATTTTGAAACGGTAATGATGTAAATAAATTGGAGATTTATTACTTGCTTTCTTCGAAGTTGTGTCAATGCAGGTTCATCTAAGAAAAATATTGCGGGGACTATTTTTCATTGATATGAAATTGCCGTATTGTTTAATCAGCTGATCGATGCACGAGAAGTGTATTCATAGTGTATTCATAGTGTTTTCATAGGCAAATATTTGTTTTCGTATGTTGGTTGATTCATGTAGTGACGAAACACTCAAAATGGAAATATATGTGTGTGGCACTCGTAAGCGATAGCTTGCCAGGTGCTCGCATCTTTTCACGATTTCCCGAAAGAAAGAAACAGCATCGGTCAAAAATTAAGTCATTTTATTTAATTGTATAGCATTACATATTTATGATTAATAATATTGTAAACTTTACCTTCCGCAAACGTTTTTTTTTATAAACATGACAACAAACACGAATACCGTACGTAGCTCATATAAGTTATAATGTACTACAGTATAAGAGAGCATAAACAACACGTTATTTACTATCAAAGGAATAATAATCTATTCAGAAGAACGTAATCAGCTAATATTTCCGGAAATACTGATCCGTACGTTTTCTTTTTTGTAATACTACTCTGGTTCCGAGAATTATTCAGTAAAACGAAAGTACACGTATGCTCTATGTAATATAGTATTTGTAGTATCGGTTTTGGCACGGAGAGGTTGAGAGCACTGCCAGATGTCTGAAATATGTTCGGACTATCGAAGAATAGTTACAGATCTGGTGGTAGGTAGTCAAATCATTACTATTCATCAAGGTTTTTTTTCTTCTGTACATCAGTAAGGCTTGTTTATTTAGTGTTATTTCTGAGATTCAGTGTGATGAGATAGTCGGCTGTCCGTATTTGATCAAGGTATTGAAAACATTCATAACAGCGTAAAATTCTAGAATCTCAACTACTATTTGGTTTTGATGCATTCATGTCTTCACATGTATAGATAAAAAGTCAACAATATATATATTAGTGCTCAGTCGGCCATATAAAACACAATGGTGTGTTATACTCTACAAGCTCTATTTTCTATTCTTTCATATTCTGAATGTGATAGAGTTGACTATTTGTAGTACAGTATGTATGGAACATATTAACTGACCCTGGACTTAGTCTAGCGTTAAAGTTAACTCATGATATAGCTACCTTTGAATATTCGTAATGCACATATAAAAGCTTATATGTACATGTACGTACAATGCATGTATACATGTACTGTTCTAAATGATTATTCGGCGCAATTTTTTTAGTCTATATGAATTCATTATTTACTACAATGAACTTGGTTTTGAACGTAAACCATTCTACTATCTACAATAAAACCAGTTCCTTTTTGTAAACTCGATCAGTTTACGTATACATACATGTATAGTGCAGGTGGTTACCTGGCCGCTGTCTAAATATAGTCAGACATCCATGTGTCTACCTGTGCAATATAAACCTGTATGTTAGGCCGAATAACTGATCGATATCAAACTTCACGTGATGCACTACTGCATGACGAATGGTTTAAATATATCTCGTTTACAAAAGAAGTGCAGTGCAATATATCGAGATTTTAAATGACACGTTGGTACGTTGTGTGTCGTATGAATACCAGCTTTTACGATCATTTAATTTCTGTTATTGAATTCCTCTGTGTAGGCTGTATTTTATCTTTCGTTTTCGGCTACATATAATAGATCAGGCTGTCAGTCTCAAACAAGGACGTATATAGGGAAGGATAAGTCACACTGGGTTTTGGGCAAGTACGGCGCAGGTCTGTGTTTCACTAAAGGGACTAACTTTTGGCCTAACGTAGGTCCGACTAAGCGATTTAGTCTAAAAGTTAGTCGGTACTTATTTCCGTTTCGTCAAGCAGCCTACGACCGGTCGTAAGTTGGCAACGGACTAAGATTTGGACTAAAGTTAGTCCTGACTTAACCAAGGACGTAAGCATGCGCATTGTTTACTTTCAGTTCAGCCGCGCGGTGTCTTTTATCTTAGCTAATAAAAACATCATAAAAGTGATTATGAAGATAAAAAAAGGGAAATTAAACATAATTTTTTTCGATGTTTATTCTATTTCCGAAACAAAAATTAACATTGATTTGTGATAATTATTATAAAATTGGAGCACACATTATACATGTATAAGGGTCAAAGAAGTAATATCAACATGATTTTCCAGATGACACGGGATCCCGTCAAACGTACGTCTGTTGGATACGAATTACTTCAAATGGTAAATATGGGACAAAGAAGTAATTCCAACCGTGTGGACAAAAAATTGTCAAATTTTCAAAGCGATCTGCCCCTTTATCAAGACAAACATAACGAACACAATTACATAATATGACCACAGGGATCTGAGAATTAGTTACAGATTATAGAATCATGGACCCATCAGAGTGCCCTAAGACCATTTTTAGACGTTTAAGAGGTCTAGATTAAAAAAAACGATAAAAAATCATACTCTACATGGTACTATATACGAGAAGGGTGGAAAGAAAGCCTTAGACTCCAAATTTCTAACCCGCCTACCTTTAGCGGCTATAAAAACATTTTCCTAGTACATCGTCATAAAAACGGTTACTACCGTTGAAAAGAGCCCCATTATGACAAACATCTTGAAGCCATCTAATTAAAAATGCATACTGGTTTCGTGGCTGATATAATATGCATGAGTGAGGCTTCGGCTGTAATCTTATTGGCCGGCTATAAAAAGTCCACAGATGTATATAATGAAATGCCTTTTCTTTACAGATGTTCATATCGTAGTTGAATGATGATGGAGGCGTTGACTTTCAGTTGCATAGTTTTTATTTGGTTCCATATACTGTATATACTTAGTACAGTGAATAAAGGACCATATAGTCCTATACATCCTGACGGGAATTACAATCATAACTTCTCCGTCTACTAAAATACATGTACAAAATTATTTCCATGCTTCCTAGTGTTGGTTTCGTCATAGGTGTCCTGGTGTGAAGTGTGTCATGTTTGTAGTGTATGTTGTGTCCGGAGTGTCTGTGGGGTGTCTTTCGGGTGTCTATGGAGTGTAGAGTGTGTTTAAAGAATATCTCGTGTGTCTCTTATATATTCGATACCAGGAAGCAGGAATGGCGTAAAGGTCACGATTTCCTAAAATTATGTCAGGCAATGATTCAATAACAACTTCCTAGTTATGAACTGACTTCCTATATGGGCTTAATTCTTAGACGATGTTCCTGAATCAACTGCCTGAAGACATATGCACATTGGTCAATCAAATTATCAAGTTATATATAGCTTACTTTCACTTAAATCTTTAAATTAAATTTCCATTTCAAGGCATCGTTATACTACATTCGCCATATACTCATATATGATTTCAAATTAGCTAAAATTTGAAATCATTATGCTACAAAAGTAAAATTAAATTTCCATATTAAGGCATCGTTTATACTAAAAACATCAAGTTCACTGTGAAATGTGCAAAAAAAAGAAGATATTGTCAAAATTAACATAACTGTACACTATTCTTTTGCCATACAATGTAAATATTTCAACAAAACACATTAAAATAAATTTTCGGGTAAATGTACAATGTAACAATGATGTTTGGATTGACATATGTTGATGATATTAAGTGGTATGTAAATTAATGATGTTATCAATAAAAAAAATCCTAACTTCTGTATGACTTTTAAGGTTCATGATATGCTGTTATCAGAAGGAACAAATGAAAATGAAATTGGAAGTTCTTTGTTATTGTGTAAAAAAAAGTGTTGTGAATTGTGTGTGATATGTTATTAGAACGTCGGAGCAACAACAATTAAATGTGTGTGTTATATCACATCACTACTCCGCCTCTAACATAAAAAATGGGAAGTTTATAAATACGTTTCATTCTCCATGCATTAGCACGTGAGAGAAACTTCCCATAAGTATATATAATATGTAAAATGTGTATACGTGTCAACAAAAAAAGTAAGGTATAAATTGTTAAAGAACTTCCATATGAAATATTAAGTATATAAAAACAGCATAATCATGAACAAGTCATTGTAAAAAAATTAATGCGACTTGGATGAGGTTTTTTTTTTAAAGTAAGATGTAACGTGTATTAGAAATTTAAAAATAAAATGTTATAAAACTTTTTGAAAAATTGTACTGTTAATATGAACAGTTAAGCTACCGTAATTATCAAATATATATTAATAAGATATCTATAAGTGTTTTTTGACCTGGGGCACAATTTGTCAAAGCGGAAGCAGATATGTCTTCAGGCAGATACCTGACCATTAAGTATGTAAACAGAAAACATCGTAACTGTTCTAAGACATTAGTGTACTACAGTATATCGAAGCATCAACACGTTATAAGCTACAATTGAATAATAATCTATGCAGAAAAACGAAAAAGGAAATATTACGGAAATTACTGATGTATACGTTGTACTGTTTATAAATGCTGTAATTACTAATGGTTCGAGAATTTGAGAGTAAAAATGAAAATGTATGTCTTGTAACCGATCGTCTTAACGGAAACCGATGAAATATCGTTACATCGTAGAATCTCTATCTGGGTTAGGAGTCAAAGTGATACTATTAAAGGTTTTTTTTTACTGTGTACATAGTAAGGCTTGTTTTTTTAGATGTTATTTTGAGAATCCAGTGTGATACCTGTGTCAATTACTGTCCGTTATTTGATAGTGCATGAAAAAATTCATAAACGTTAAATTTTCAATGAATCTCAACATGTTTTGATGGTTTAAATGTCTAGACAGTTTATTTTAAAGAAGTCATATGCAATATATAATTATGTGTCGGCCATTTTAAAAACACGTTGGGTGTTGTGTGTCGTATGAATACCTCTACGAATTTATTTTCTGATTTATTTCTATTCCTGAATGTGATAGGCTGTTTTTTGTAGTCGTATCGGCTATAATAGATTCAGGCTGATGGGACTTAGTAAAAAAAGTTAACTCATGATAAGTCTACCTTTGGTTAATGGGCAATAAAAGCAGGTGTTGTCAATGCATGTAAGGGATGTACTTTTGTTAACTAAATGATTTTTTAGTCTAAAAGATATTCTAATATTACGTTTCGTCAAAGCCTGAACGACCGGTCGTTACTATCTACAAAAATGAAAAGTTCTTTTTTGTAAACTAAAGTTCCATGGTATACATACAAGGTATAGTAAGCATGGTTACCTGGCCATTGTCTAAAAATAGTTCAGACCGCTTGTGTCTTTTAATCTTGCTAATATAAAAGTATGTTAGGCCGAAAAAGTGATTATGAAGATAAAAAAGGGAAATTAAACATTAATTTTTTTCGATGTTTATTTTTTTAAACAAAAAATTCCGAAACATTTCAAAAGAATGCAAGATATTTATTATAAAATTGGAGCACATTTTATACGTTGTATAAGTTGGTGTCGTATGAATACCAGCTTTCAATTCATGATTTTCCAGATGACACGGGATCCCGTCAAACGTACGTCTGTTGTACGAATCTTACGTCAAATGGTAAATATGGGAAAAGAAGGTGTCAACCGTGTGGACAAAACAATTGTCATACGTTGTAAGCGAGGGAAGGATTAAGTCACATGGGAACACAAACATAAAATGTACCGCAGGGTCTGTGTTTCAGTTCTTGTTTAAAGGGACTAACTTTAAATCTACAAATAAGACCCAAGCGATTTAGTCTAAAAGTTTAAAAAAAGTCAAGTTTTTAGAAAAATTTAAAAAAATATAACGAATCTTTTTACATAATATGAACGAGTAAATCTTGAATTAGTTACAATTTTAACGAATCATACCTTCCAATTGTGCTATAAAACATATTTTAGTACATTTAGTCTTTTTTACTAATAAGGTGAGCCCATTATGACAAAAAACGTGTAATCTAATTCGAAATACTATGCATTATTCCATTGTAAAAAAATAATATGAGATAATTATTGGTGAAATCTTATTATTATACATGTATTAAGTCCAAATTTGATATCAACCTTCAATTACTCTACATGGTACTATATACGAGAAGGGTGGAAAGAAAGCCTTAGACTCCAAATTTCTAACCTGCCTACCTTTAGCGGCTATAAAAACATATTTCTAGTACATCGTCATAAAAACGGTTACTACCGTTGAAAAGAGCCCCATTATGACAAACATCTTGAAGCCATCTAATTAAAAATGCATACTGGTTTCGTGGCTGATATAATATGCATGAGTGAGGCTTCGGCTGTAATCTTATTGGCCGGCTATAAAAAGTCCACAGATGTATATAATGAAATGCCTTTTCTTTACAGATGTTCATATCGTAGTTGAATGATGATGGAGGCGTTGCATAGTTTTTATTTGGTTCCATATATATACTTAGTACAGTGAATAAAGGACCATATAGTCCTATACATCCTGACGGGAATTACAATCATAACTTCTCCGTCTACTAAAATACATGTACAAAATTATTTCCATGCTTCCTAGTGTTGGTTTCGTCATAGGTGTCCTGGTGTGAAGTGTGTCATGTTTGTAGTGTATGTTGTGTCCGGAGTGTCTGTGGGGTGTCTTTCGGGTGTCTATGGAGTGTAGAGTGTGTTTAAAGAATATCTCGTGTCTCTTATATATTCGATACCAGGAAGCAGGAATGGCGTAAAGGTCACGATTTCCTAAAATTATGTCAGGCAATGATTCAATAACAACTTCCTAGTTATGAACTGACTTCCTATATGGGCTTAATTCTTAGACGATGTTCCTGAATCAACTGCCTGAAGACATATGCACATTGGTCAATCAAATTATCAAGTTATATATAGCTTACTTTCACTTAAATCTTTAAATTAAATTTCCATTTCAAGGCATCGTTATACTACATTCGCCATATACTCATATATGATTTCAAATTAGCTAAAATTTGAAATCATTATGCTTCAAAAGTAAAATTAAATTTCCATATTAAGGCATCGTTTATACTAAAAACATCAAGTTCACTGTGAAATGTGCAAAAAAAAAGAAGATATTGTCAAAATTAACATAACTGTACACTATTCTTTTGCCATACAATGTAAATATTTCAACAAAACACATTAAAATAAATTTTCGGGTAAATGTACAATGTAACAATGATGTTTGGATTGACATATGTTGATGATATTAAGTGGTATGTAAATTAATGATGTTATCAATAAAAAAAAATCCTACTTCTGTATGACTTTTAAGGTTCATGATATGCTGTTATCAGAAGGAACAAATGAAAATGAAATTGGAAGTTCTTTGTTATTGTGTAAAAAAAGTGTTGTGAATTGTGTGTGATATGTTATTAGAACGTCGGAGCAACAACAATTAAATGTGTGTGTTATATCACATCACTACTCCGCCTCTAACATAAAAAAATGGGAAGTTAAATACGTTTCATTCTCCATGCATTAGCACGTGAGAGAAACTTCCCATAAGTATATATAATATGTAAAATGTGTATACGTGTCAACAAAAAAAGTAAGGTATAAATTGTTAAAGAACTTCCATATGAAATATTAAGTATATAAAAACAGCATAATCATGAACAAGTCATTGTAAAAAAATTAATGCGACTTGGATGAAGGTATTAAAATAAGTAGAAGTGAGTATATGAGAACGTGCATATTATATAATTTAAAAGTGAAAAATGGGGAAATGTATATCATACTGTATTTTGATAAAAATTGTATCAGTTTTACATTCTGTGATATGATGATGAAGCTGTACACACCGGAAAATTATCGAAATATTATATAGAAAATAATGATATGATTATAGAATGAGTGGTTTTTTGTGAGCCTGCGGGCGCCACAATATGGTGTTGTCGAAGTTGAGACGGATCTAAGCAAGATATGTGCTATCATTCAGAGTACCTCTGACCCAACCAGTTACATAATGTTTATAACTGAAATGAATGAGAACGAGTAATTAGAGTTCCAGATTTGAAAAATTGTTTTGATTTTGTGTAAAAGTAATAGGAAGATTACATTGTCGTAGGCCAATGTAAAAAATCAATAGTTATAATAAGTTATTCAAGTCGCATAAAAGTAAGAAAAGGAAGAAAGATCAAATGAGTTCCAGATTCATAGTAGCTGATAAGGATAACAAGTGTCTTGTATAATAAATGACAGATTAATCGAGAAAAGAGAGAATATATATATGAGCTGTATTCGACTTATGACGTTAGAATAGTCTTGAAAAGCGCAACGGACTTGAAATGATCGCTTATACCAAATTAAAGCTGATATAGTCTGAGTAATAGATAAAATATGAAATGAAAGTCATTTCTGCTAAAGATGTAGAGTTCCCACATTATAGTGTATTATGAGTATGTATAAACCTTGGTAGATGAGATAGACATAAAAAACAATGTGGTAAGCGCTGCATCTTGAACTGCATCGAGACTAGATTCTCCTCTCAACGTGAAAAAATATAATATAAAAAAGACCTAGTTGGAAAAATCGTCGAGTGGAAAGATAGACGATGAGACAATGGTGACCCTGTTATATGAGGATACCTGTCACCTACCCTATGTGTATTCTCAAGACATATTGATGGTGTTTTGTCCAATTTACATTTTAATACTGCATGTTAACCATGTCAGCAGAACAAAACCAGACGTTTAAATATATATTGGTAAAAAATTGTATTCGTGTAAATGAAAAATAATGATTTAAAAACAAAAAGGTATGTTGAGGAACTTTTACTCTGTTAGAATGAACATAAATGAACAGCACAAGTCATGAACATTTTAATAGAAATGAAATGTAACAAAACAATATTTATCCAAAAATCTCAAAAATCTGTTAGCTCAGGAAAAAAAATTTAAAATGAAAATTGATAGTATGGTAATATTAAATAATTTAAGTGTTAATGACAGTAAATTATATTTACCACATTGAATTAAAAAAATGTTTACATTACTACATAGACATTTCGCTTAGAACAATTATCATCCTGTTATATGTATGTAAAAGAAAATATAATAATACATTTACTTATACGTTGTACCTTAAAACTTATGATATTTAGATGGAAACTAATTTAAAAAAAAAATGTATAATTATATCAGTTTAGAAAACAATTAAACTCTATACATTACCAAAAAGTAAGTTCCAATATATAAAAACACATTTATAAATGTCCAAATTTTTAAGAAGAAATTACAGTTCATTTTTGTTTGTCTTCTGTCTTCGATCTTCTGTCTTTTAACTTGATGGCTCATTCACGGCGCTGGTTGTGTAGTGGTCAGTAGGGTGTTGTTGGTGGTCTCTGCATTTTGGTTCCTCTTGTTTCGTTCATTGTGTGGTTTGTGGTGATGGGTTTGGGTGGCTGTGTTCTTGTGGCACTGATGATCGTATAGTGGCGTAGCTCCGTTGGTGATATCCGCGGAACCCAAGATTCCATCGCATTGTCACGGTATCAGTATAACGAAATGACCTTTTCTTTAAAAATGTTGTTTAAAGGCTTGCTGTAGGTTGTGATGTTCATGTCGATGTAGTTGAATGATGTAGAGTTGAATGATTATGGAGACGTTGACTTTCAGTTGCATAGTTTGTATTTGGTTCCATATATATACTTAGTACAGTGGATAAAGGACCATATAGTCCTATATTTACACTTGCTAGGCTTGTTCACTATACGCAAGTACTAGCCGATTTTGTTTACCATAACTGCATGGTAACATTGAACTTTGAACTTGCGTATGAAAATGTTCTATGCAACGTAAAGGGGCTACTTTTTTTTTAAAGAAACACATGGCTTTGTTTACATTTTGACGCAACATTACGTGTATATTGTTGTTTTTCATAGAAATTTGGAAAAATATGAACAATACATATATGTTTTATATTTATACATGATACAAACATTTTTTAAAATTAACAATTGTATAAAGAAACGGGAAAAATATCCCGACCGGGGCGACGTGCAGTGCTTTCACTTTTGTTAAAAATGATGGATGTCAAATGTAAACATTACCTCTGTGTCTGTGTTCGTCCTACGATCAAGTCTTTGGGGTGGACGGGCGTGGGACCCTTTGACAGAGGTCAGTTATAAACATATCCTCTTGTCTCTGTTCTTTGAGAATTTAATCGTGTGTATTATAAAACATGCACCGCTAGTAATCCACGTGTTGACAGTTACGCGTCAACACAGCTACATTGTATCCATCGAACACAAGTGAAGTTATTCAATCTATCGATGGCGATGGATCTAAGCGTAGATTATATAATCACATGGCTCCCAAGGATGTAATATCGTCAAGTCAGACGACAATCTCAAACACATTGAGCTACTTGAAAACCGGTTTTTGTCAACTTCTGCAAACTCCAGTGTGTAAGCGTGCGTCAGCTTCGCCTCGCTGCACAACGGTCACCGACTTCACACATGTGGCCGAGTACAAATACTTTATGTTATTACGCTATATATTAACTTTTAGCAAAATTGAATATATATTTAAAAATCTGATCTGATTAAATAAAATTATCTCATAAATTTACTTTGTTTGTCATGTTTATTTAACACTAAAATATTGAACTTTTTTGTCGTCGCGGATGAATAATTCTATCTTACGTGAAGCGTCATAATTCGCTGTTCAATTGAGTAAGCTCCTCCCACTTTTGACCGACTTTTATTGAATAATTACGTCACTTTCCAATGACAATTTGATTGCGTGAAGTATAAATAAAAAGTCGTGTGAGTGTAAATATAGGGATTGGATTGCGCTTTTATGTTAACCATGCTTGTATGGAGCAATTCCTCTAAGAATATATTCAATATGGGGCGCTAACGCGCCCCATAGAATATATTCCTAGAGGAATTGCTCCATACAAGCATGGTTAACATAAAAGCGCAATCCAATCCCTATATACATCCTGACGGGAATTACAATCATAACTTCTCCGTCTACTAAAATACATGTACAAAATTATTTCCATGCTTCCTAGTGTTGGTATCTTCATAAGTGTCCTGGTGTGAAGTGTGCCATGTTTGTAGTGTATGTTGTGTCCGGAGTGTCTGTGGAGTGTAGAGTGTGTAGAGTGTAGAGTGTAGTGTCTATGGAGTGTAGAGTGTGTAGAGTGTAGAGTGGAGTGTCTATGGAGTGTAGAGTGTCTATGGAGTGTGTTTAAAGAATATCTCGTGTCTCTTATATATTCGATACCAGGAAGCAGGAATGGCGTAAAGGTCACGATTTCCTAAAATTATGTCAGGCAATGATTCAATAACAACTTCCTAGTTATGAACTGACTTCCTATATGGGCTTAATTCTTAGACGATGTTCCTGAATCAACTGCCTGAAGACATATGCACATTGGTCAATCAAATTATCAAGTTATATATAGCTAACTTTCACTTAAATCTTTAAATTAAATTTCCATTTCAAGGCATCGTTATACTACATGTATATGTTTGAATAGTAACGGTGAACTCCATATATAGATGTACAACGTCCCGGGAAGAGAGACTTTAGCTCTAGAGACCTGATAATGGGCCTGTATTTTGCTGGGACTACCCAGTTTGTTCAAATGAAAGACCTTGACCTTCATTCAATATGATAGGGATCTATTAGGCTACATTGTATTGTGTTAATTTTCAGATGATTGTAAAGACCCAATGGGCCTCTTGTCAGTTAATTTGTTGTGTTTCATGCTTTCTGTTGTTTCTAAAGTTGCCTAATATACACTGGCAATTAGCTAGTAAAGACTTTTTTTCCCACAAATATGCAATTGTAATTATTTGAAATGTGCACTTATTATATTGTTAATGTATTATGCTTCACAGGATGAGTGGAGCGAAAATGAAGAATTCCCCCCGCCAACGGAAATTATACAAACAAAAGTCTACTACAATTCCAGTCAAATAAATGGAGTGAAACACGCTCGGTTTGGCGTAGACAACACTGCACCCAAGTTATTAGCACGAGACCTACCGGAAATGAATAAGTCGCCATCTTTAAAAGATGTGGAGGACTACGTTTTATTCCGGATGGCCCAATGTAACACACATCAGTCGTCTGCTTCAGAAGGTTTCGACACACAGCTGCAGAAGGAAAGTGTTGATGTCCAAGCTGCTCCACGTGAAAATAAATCAGGTTTGTTTAACATTGTTTACCAGTTGTAAATCTTCACATAATAAAATTGTAGTCTGGGTGCCAATTAGCAATTTTAAACCTAACCCAGAAATAACTGATATAGATATTTATATGCGGAATATTACTTTTCCGTATGCATATATCAAAAGATCCAGGTGGATATGGAGCTCACATCCTTAAACATGGAGTATTTAAGATAGCGTCCAAGATGACCGCTGAAACCATAAAAAATAATGTCCAGTTGACAGCGATCCACCATCCCATTTTAGGTTTATTCCTGTTACAATATCTAGTGCAGGTTTGTCTGATCATTCGTACATGTAATTTGGAGATGCCAACCTATCTCACAAGAGCCTGTCAAGTCAATATCTAGACCTAACCGGAATATTTTTATCTATCAAACCAAGGCGCTTGCTGGGTACGGATATAAATGCCAAAATCTGTCACCGGGTATAAAAGCAAGCAATTGATCTCTGGCTATGAGACTATCGGATAATTTCTGATTTTTTGATGATAAAGTATGCTCGCATTCTTATACCTGAGTGTTGTTTTTGAGCCATTTTTTTACTGTGTGATTTTACAAATTATCACCTTTTACATTTATTATTATAGTCGACTGCCCCACTGTAGCTAATTAAAGACTTATGCATATTGTCGTTTGTGGTAGCATAACCCACTTGCAATAAAAAAAACCCACTAATTAACGCTTCCATTTGTTACAGATTTGTCCGGAGAAATTCCTCCATCTCTCACGCCTACAAGACGATCTCATGTGCAAAGTGCAAATGGTAAGTACGTTACACGTGAAACGGACGAAGAATGGGTCTGCTCGTCTGAAATTAAAGGGAATGGAGAAGGCAAGTTCTGCAGAATTGGGTCAGTCGATTTAAATGACTCGACACATTCTAGAATCAGTGATTCGTCAGTTTCTATCGACAGTTTAGCAGAAGATCAGAAAACAAGACAACTAGAGTCACCATCGTCAGTACCTAAAGATGAATCGTGTAGCAAAGATCCTAAAGAAGACTCCAAACTATCGAAGGATTTGAAGGGGAAAAAAACAAACAACTAGTCCTAAAGATGGTGATTCAAAACCTAGAGTTACAACATTGACTGTGAAATTGTCAGAAACTGTTGAAGAGAAAGACATCCATGACTTCATGAAACAAGCGTCTTCAACACCCGATGGAATTCTCCTATACAACCCAATCTGTCGACAAACACACTGGGCACACTGTTATATATCTAGAGTGTCCTAGTCGTCGTGCTGCTCAGCGCCTTGAGGCCGAGATGAAAAGTAACGGTAGATGCGACAAAAGATTTAGCTGTTTTTATTCATATAAAGACGCACAAACAAACCAAGTTAAAGCATCGTCCAAAGAAACGAAAGACGTTCCGTGTGGCCAAGATCCTAAACAAGATTCCAAACCGTCCAAGAACTCGCGGGAAACGACACGACATAAGAGTTCTACTTCTTCCTTAGCATCAAAGAGGAGCCTGTCTTGTAGCCAAACTCCTGAACACAGATTGCAATCAATTTCAAGGATCCTAATGTAACACGGGCAGCCTAAGTCTTCATCAGAATCAAATAAAGACATGTCGTTTAAACAATTGACCTAAAGAAAGTTAGGCAGTTCATCGTCCCGATAATTTGAAGCAAATGCTGACGTCAGAAACATATGGGATAGAGGGTCGAAACCTAGACCATGCAAATTGTTTGGTGAAATTCGCAAGAAGAAACCGCCACGAGACCAGATATGGACATGCAAGGCTACATTAAATCAACGTTCTTAGCCATCGTATAGAATTTGCCTATACAGGGACAATAATATCGATCCAAACAATGGGAACACAATTGTTCATCTCCAGTGGTCCAAGTCGGCGCGCATGCTCGCAACTCAACGTCTCATAGTCGAGCATCAAAAAGAGTAACAATAAATGGTGAGACAAAGCGTTTGTTGTGTTGTTTTTTCATTTCGAAGATGCATGCCGAAGTTGCTTCCTATTCAACTAATACGGACAACGGTAAATTTCTTCTCAATAAATTATGTAGTCTGATATGACTAAAGAAAGGAGCAGATATGTCACTCACACCACATGACTTCATAAGATTGGTGATCAGGTTCAGCAAAGCTGGAAAAAAGCATGAAGAAAAGCAAAGATAAAATTTTGTCAATCAAAGGAGTACTTTTTTGTGGGACTTTCGAACCGGGAAAAGCGGTTGAAAGATAAGCATGAAAGAGATTTGTGTACTTCACAAAAGACAGGAGTTTTTTTTCAGAAATTTATTGCGTCTGCTCCCAAAAAAATTGTCTATTATACATAGCCTCCTCCGATGGTGTGAGGAAAACATTTGATTAGATATTTATGAAAGCCTAGACGGAGTGATGAATGCAATAGGTGTGAGAAAGCTTTGCCAATGTATGCCAGGAGATCGGATGTTTTGGACGTTGTGACAAACAACCAGGTATCGATCGTCATAGGAGAAACTGGTGGTCAGGAAAAAGTACACAAATGGCCCAATATCTTTATCAAAGCGGATATGCTAATACAGGAATGATCGCTTGTACCCAACCTCGAAAAATTGCAGCAATTAATGTTGCTACCCACGTGGCTCGTGAAATTGGTTCATCAATCGGGCATGTTATTGGATATAAGGTTGGGATGCAGCAGAAGTCAACAGCTCTGACAAAAGTACTTTTTATGACTGATCAATATTTTGCTACAAGAATGTTTAAAGGACAGAAATCTATCGTCGTTTTCCTGTATCATCATTGACGAAGCACACGAGCGAAGTATATACACTGATCTACTCCTTGGTATGATAAAAAGCTGCCTTGATGTCCGCCTAGACCTTCGTGTGGTAATCACATCTGCCACCATTGATCCTGTGAAGTATTTGTCGAGTTCTTCGGTCAAGTGTTCTCCAGTCCTCACAGTGATCAGGACGGATGTTTTCCAGTTTTTTGTCATCTGGAAAGATCCCATTCCACGGAAGAGAATCGTTTTTTCGAACCACTTAGAAGAATGTGTGAGGAAAGCAATTGAGGTTCATAACAACAACCTGGAAGGCGATATTCTTGTCTTTGTTACCTCTCCACAAGGAATCGGAGAAATGTTGCGAAAAGTTCCATGATTACAACAAAGGCGAAGATAAAAATTTCGCATGTTTACAACTTCATGGAAAACAACAGGCTGATGACGAACAGCAAAGTGTATTCTCACGAATCACTGTCAGGACGGCAAACGTTAAAATCGTCCTTTTGCTACAAACAGTGCCGAAACATCCATGTTACCATTCCCAGGGATCAGCATAAGTTTATTGACAGCTGGCTTAGTGCCAAAGAAATGACCACCCGGTAACGAGAGCAAAGTGCGGAACGCTTAACCCATTAGAACCAAAGTCAACGGTTGACAAAAAGTCTCCGCCATATCAGCGGAAAGGTCGTGCCAGGGAAGATCGGGACCGGGTTGTTTGTTAACGGACTAATTACACCTGACGGCTATCGGAAGTTTGACTCATAAATGGGAAAATTGTACGGTTCCAGAGATTCTACGACAGGTGAATCTTTCGTAAAGGCAGTTGGTGGAAGCCTTATAGAACATGAGCGTATGAGCCTCTTGGAGTTTGATTTTTTGTTAATGTCACCTTCATCAGGAATCCATGGAAAGTGCTGCTGAGGAATCCTTGGAGAATCTCACGTGGGCATTATCCGACAGAAATGATCACACATCTCGGCTAAATGAGATATCGAAGCTTCCACTTGAATCCCAAATCGGCGGAGTGTTCATTCACTAAACGCGTTGGAAATTGGAGCGGGCCTTGAATGGAATGGTAATTGCTGCAAGCTTGCAGCGGATCCGTCCATGTTCATTCCGCGCGGAACAGAGGAGGAAGGAGAGAACGTGCTGATCTAAGCAAAAATCCCTTTTTGTCATAATGGTGGGAGATATGCTAACAAACTTAAATGTGTTTAGGTGAATGGTCAAAACAGCCCGGAAAAGGCCAAAGGGAAAATGGTGTTATAAAAACCTCGAATACAACGGCGAAAACAATCAAAGGAATGCGAGATACAGTGAATGAAATTCCTCACATACCCTAAAAAGAGAAATGA
>NW_027188597.1:0-18195 GCF_041381155.1 Argopecten irradians | reverse complement strand
ACATGAAGTTGGGCCAGTGGCCTTCGTGTGGATAATCCAAAATATGTTTTACGAGGTTTATTATAATGGGATGACTAGGGTCCTGTCCATTAAGGGACAGTTCTGACTGAAGATGTTCGTGCAACAGCCAGATTACTCACCAATCATGTAGAAGGATTGACGATAAGTTGTTATTTTTATAACAGCTTTGTATAATAGTTATTCATTTTATTTTTATATTCGGATACATGTATTTAAAGGGCGATTAAAATACTGATGGAACATTTTTTAAACACTGATTGTTAATAAAACTTTCCAAGTTCCTGGATCAGTTCCATTAAGGATTAATGCGGAGAGTTAAGACTGATGTAAAAAATAGACACTCTCTTTTTTAACTAATTTTAGATTTCAAAATGTGACTTTGTTGGGGCCCCGCCGGCCGCAAATATTGTCTTTCCCCAATGATGTATCATACCAAATATGGATGAAATCCATCCAAGGATGAAGGAGGAGTAGGATTTTAAAGCTTAAAATAAGAAAATTTGCCCGTTTTTGGGCCCCACCCCGCAGCCCCTAGGGGTCGAACCAGTCTCATTTATATAAAATATGATTGTCCTTTCCCAATGAAGTTTCATACCAAATATGGATGAAATCAATCCAAGGATGAAAGAGGTGTAGTATTTTAAAGCTTAAAAAAGAAAATTTGCCCTTTTGGGGCCCCACCCCTCAAGCCCCTAGGGATTGGACCTATCTCATTTATATATAAATATGATTGTCCTTCCCCAATGATGTTTCACACCAAATATGGATGAAATCAATCCAAGGATGAAGGAGGAGTAGGATTTTAAGCTTAAAATAAGAAATTTGCCCTTTTTGGGCCCCCCCCCCAGCCCCTCATGGGCGGACCAGGCTCATTTATATAAAAATGATTGTCTTTCCCAAATGATGTTTCACACCAAATATGGATGAAATCCATCAAAGGATGAAAGAGGAGTAGGATTTTAAAGCTAAAATTACGAAAATTTGCCCTTTTTGGGCCCTGCCCCTCTGCCCCTAGGGGTTGGACCTATCTCATTTTTATTTAAAAATATGATTGTTCCTTCCCCAATGATGTTTCAAACCAAATATGGATGAAATCAATCCAAGGATGAAGGATGGAAGGAATAGGATTTTAAAGCTAAAAATAAGAAAATTTGCCCTTTTGGGGCCCCACCCCTCTGCCTCTAGGGGTTGTAGTGCTGGAACGGTTAGTAACAAGAGGCCCAGAGGGCCTGTATCCCTCACCTGGTTTGTAATGCCAAGTAATGTTCTGAATACAGGTTCATTGTTTCTTTTCTGAAGGAATTTTAATATTAACCTCTAAGTCCCCTATTGGGCCCCACCCCTCCTGCCCCCAGGGGGTCAGAGCCAAAGTTCTGTTCTCCTTATCCTAAGGATGTTTATGGCCAAATTTGGTCACAATCCAAGCAAAACTCTAGGACAAGTAGCGATTTATAGGATTTACCTTTATTTCCCCCAATTGGGCCACACCCGTCCTGCCCCGGGGGGCCAGAGCCAAAATTTATACAAGTTCTGTTCCCCCTTCCCCCAAGGATGTTTGTGGCCAAATTTGGTTACATTCCATGCAGAAATCTATGACTAGTAGCGATTTAAAGGATTTACCTCTATTTCCTCTATTGGGCCCCACCTCTCCTGCCCCCAGGGTGTCAGAGCAAAAATTTATGCAAGTTCTGTTCCCCTTCCACCCAGGGTGTTTGTGGCCAAATTTGGTTACACAATACGTGCAGATCTCTATGACAAGTAGCGATTTAAAGGATTTACCTCTATTTCCCCTATTGGGCCCCACCCCTCCTGTCCCCGGGGGATCAGAGCCAAAATTTATACAAGTTCTGTTTCCCATCCCCCAAGGATGTTTGTGGCCAAATTTGGTTACAATACGTGCAGAACTCTATGACAAGAAGCGTTTTAAAGGATTTACCTCTATTTCCCCTATTGGGCCCTGCCCCTCCTGCCCCCGGGGGGTCAGAGCCAAAATTTATACAAGTTCTGTTTCCCTTCCCCCAAGGATGTTTGTGGCCAAATTTAGTTTCAATCCATGCAGAAACTCTAGGACAAATAGCGATTAAGTAGAACATTTACCTATTTTCCCTATTGGGCCCCGCCCCTTCCTGCCCCCGGGGGATCAGAGCCAAAATTTATACAAGTTCTGATCCCTTCCCCCAAGGATGTTTGTGGCCAAATTTGGTAACATTCCATTCAGAACTCTAGGACAATTAGCGATTTAAAGAATTTACCTCTATTTCCGCTATTGGGCCCCGCCCCTCCTGCCCCAGGGGGGTTAGAGCCAAAACTTATACAAGTTCTGTTCCCCCTCCCCACAAGGATGCTTGTGGCCAAATTTGGTTACAATCCATGCAGAACTCTATGACTAGTAGCGATTTAAAGAAAATGTTGACGGACGGACGGACGACGGACGGACGGACGCCGCGCCAATGACATAAGCTCACCGGCCCTTCGGGCCAGGTGAGCTAATAAGAGGCCCAGAGGGCCTGTATCGCTCACCTGGTTTGTAATGCCTAGGAATGTTCTGAATTCAAGTTCATTGTTTCTTTTCTGAATTCCCCTATTAGGCCCCACTCTTTCTGCTCCAGAGGGTCAAAAACCAAAATTTATACAAATTCTGTTAACCCCAAGGATGTTTCTGGGCCAAAATTTGGTTAAAATCCAAGCAGAACTATATGACTATTAGCGATTTACAGGATTTATCTCTATTTCCCCTATTTAGCCCCACCCCTCCTGCCCCCAGGGGGTCAGAGCCAAAATTTATACAATTTTCTGTTCTCTTTCCCCCAAGAATGTTTCTGGTCAAATTTGGTTACAATCCATGCAGAACTCTAGGACAAGTAGCAATTTATAAGATTACCTCTATTTCCCCTATTGGGCCAACCCCTCCTGCCCCCGGGGGGTCAGAGCAAAATTTATACAAGTTCTGTTCCCCTTCCCCCAAGAATGTTTCTGGTCAAATTTGGTTACAATCCATGCAGAACTCTAGGACAAGTAGCAATTTATAAGATTACCTCTATTTCCCCTATTGGGCCCCACCCCTCTTGCCCCCGGGGATCAGAGCCAAAATTCATACAAGTTCTGTTCCCCTTCCCCAAGGATGTTTCTGGTCAAAATTTGGTTACAATCCATGCAGAACTCTAGTACAAGTAGCAATTTATAAGATTACCTCTATTTCCCCTATTGGGCCTCGCCCCCCCCTGCCCCCAGGGGGTCAGAGCCAACATTTATATAAGTTCTGTTCCCCTTTCGCCAAGGATGTTTGTGGCCAAATTTGGTTACAATCCATGCAGAACTCTAGGACAAGTAGCGATTTATAGGATTTACCTCTATTTCCACTATTGGGCCCTACCCCTCTTGCCCCCATGGGGTCAGAGCCAAAATTTATACAAGTTCTGTTTCCCTTTGGCCAAGGATGTTTGTGGCAAAATTTGGTTACAATCCATGCAGAACTCTAGGACAAGTAGCGTTTTATAGGATTTACCTCTATTTTTCCCTGTTGGGCCCCGCACCTCCTGCCCCCAGGGGGTCAGAGCCAAAATTTATACAAGTTCTGTTCCCCTTCCACCAAGGATGTTTGTGGCCAAATTTGGTTACAATCCATGCAGAACTCTAGGACAAGTAGTGTTTTATAGGATTTACCTTTATTTTCCCTATTGGGCCCCGCCCCTCCTGCCCCCGGGGGTACCAGAGCCAAAATTTATACAAGTTCTGTTCCCCTTCCCCCAAGGATGTTTCTGGTCAAATTTGGTTACAATCCATGCAGAACTCTAGGACAAGTAGCAATTTATAAGATTATCTCTATTTCCCCTATTAGGGCCCCGCCCCTCCTGCCCCCGGGGGGTCAGAGCCAAAATTTATACAAGTTCTGTTTCCCTTTGGCCAAGGATGTTTGTGGCCAAATTTGGTTACAATCCATGCCGAACTCTAGGACAAGTAGCGATTTATAGGATTTACCTCTATTTCCCCTATTGGGCCCCACCCCTCGAAGGATGTTTGTGGCAAAATTTGGTTACAATCCATGCAGAACTCTATGACTAGTAGCGATTTAAAGAAAATGTTGACGGACGGACGGACGGACGGACGGACGCCGCGCCATGACATAAGCTCACCGGCCCTTCGGGCCAGGTGAGCTAATAAGAGGCCCAGAGGGCCTGTATCGCTCACCTGGTTTGTAATGCCTAGGAATGTTCTGAATTCAAGTTCATTGTTTCTTTTCTGAATTCCCCTATTAGGCCCCACTCTTTCTGCTCCAGAAGGGTCAAAGCCAAAATTTATACAAATTCTGTTAACCCCAAGGATGTTTCTGGGCCAAATTTGGTTAAAATCCAAGCAGAACTATATGACTATTAGCGATTTACAGGATTTATCTACTATTTCCCCTATTTAGCCCCTCCCCTCCTGCCCCCAGGGGGTCAGAGCCAAAATTTTTATACAATTTTCTGTTCTCTTTCCCCCAAGAATGTTTCTGGTCAAATTTGGTTACAATCCATGCAGAACTCTAGGACAAGTAGCAATTTATAAGATTACCTCTATTTCCCCTATTGGGCCCCACCCCTCCTGCCCCCAGGGGGTCAGAGCCAAAATTTATACAAGTTCTGTTCCCCTTCCCCCAAGAATGTTTCTGGTCAAATTTGGTTACAATCCATGCAGAACTCTAGGACAAGTAGCAATTTATAAGATTACCTCTATTTCCCCTATTGGGCCCCACCCCTCTTGCCCCCGGGGATCAGAGCCAAAATTCATACAAGTTCTGTTCCCCTTCCCCCAAGGATGTTTCTGGTCAAATTTGGTTACAATCCATGCAGAACTCTAGTACAAGTAGCAATTTATAAGATTACCTCTATTTCCCCTATTGGGCCTCGCCCCCCCCTGCCCCCAGGGGGTCAGAGCCAACATTTATATAAGTTCTGTTCCCCTTTCGCCAAGGATGTTTGTGGCCAAATTTGGTTACAATCCATGCAGAACTCTAGGACAAGTAGCGATTTATAGGATTTACCTCTATTTCCACTATTGGGCCCTACCCCTCTTGCCCCCATGGGGTCAGAGCCAAAATTTATACAAGTTCTGTTTCCCTTTGGCCAAGGATGTTTGTGGCAAAATTTGGTTACAATCCATGCAGAACTCTAGGACAAGTAGCGTTTTATAGGATTTACCTCTATTTCCCTTGTTGGGCCCCGCACCTCCTGCCCCAGGGGGTCAGAGCCAAAAAATTTATACAAGTTCTGTTCCCCTTCCACCAAGGATGTTTGTGGCCAAATTTGGTTACAATCCATGCAGAACTCTAGGACAAGTAGTGTTTTTTATAGGATTTACCTTTATTTTCCCTATTGGGCCCCGCCCCTCCTGCCCCCAGGGGTACCAGAGCCAAAATTTATACAAGTTCTGTTCCCCTTCCCCCAAGGATGTTTCTGGTCAAATTTGGTTACAATCCATGCAGAACTCTAGGACAAGTAGCAATTTATAAGATTATCTCTATTTCCCCTATTAGGGCCCCGCCCCTCCCTGCCCCCGGGGGGTCAGAGCCAAAATTTATACAAGTTCTGTTTCCCTTTGGCCAAGGATGTTTGTGGCCAAATTTGGTTACAATCCATGCCGAACTCTAGGACAAGTAGCGATTTATAGGATTTACCTCTATTTCCCCTATTGGGCCCCACCCCTCGAAGGATGTTTGTGGCAAAATTTGGTTACAATCCATGCAGAACTCTATGACTAGTAGCGATTTAAAGGAAATGTTGACGGACGGACGACGGATATGGACGGACGACGGACGGACGGACGACGGACGACGCGCCATGACATAAGCTCACGGCCCTTCGGCCCAGGTGAGCTAAAAATGCCAACCGGTTTAACCGGATCGGATTAACCGAACCATAACCGGATAACCGTACAATTTTATATCTGTTTAAGTAAGTAACGTTTCAGTCGTACATCGATGCCATGAAATAGTCATACTTCGTCTGGATTCCATAAACAATTATTCATATCGTTCAGGAAAAACTCATTGAACACAAAGAATAATTACTTTGAATTAGATTTATTTTGTTTGTTTTTAATAAAACCATGATGGTGAATGAAAATTTGTGTAGTTTAACATATCTACTTAAGTACGTCATTGTTTTAACCAACTTCTACTTAAGGTGGTTCGATACAGTTAGGCCTAAAAATTTCCCCTCGTTTAATTTTCTTTAAAGTTTGCTCATTGAGAGATTGGTTGATAAACTGTTTATTAAGGCTTTTATTTGAAATTTGACCGTGCGGTTTTGGAAATATTGTACTCTCTCAATAAGGCCTAAATTAAAATATTGTTTGTTTGCCCTCCTCCGACCGACCCATGAAATTCGGCCCGACTCAAAAAATTTTATTGAAATATTCTAGTGAATTTTTTTTTTTTATTTTCGTGTACTTTCCAGTGCCATGTGAAAACCTTTGATGAATCGCGGTATAAATTTTTGTTTCGCCTTATTTTAAAATATTCAAATTCAAATTAACGTACATTTGTCTCAGCCAAATGAGCAAACGATCGGGATTTAACTTCAACGTGCCAACATGCACTGATGCAGTTGTTTGTAACATCGTACACACATGTGTAGGAAAATGGCGCAGGGTTGAAGCCATACTTTCACATTTTCACACCGGGTGTTTGGGAATTTGGTCGGTATTGCTATTGATACGACGATAGTTTGATAATATTTCAGATATTTATTCAAGTATTAACTGCATTTAAAACATCGTAGCAAGTATTTTTGTTTCCAGAGTAAAATATGAAACTTTGCGGCTAATTATATTATACTGACTGCGTAAACAAAACATGGCGGCCGAAAAGTAAAGCATTGTTTCTCCAACTGATCGTGAACTACAGGTACGTTACGTTCACAAATAAACATATTTGAAACTGTAAATGTCTTAAGTAGATGTTTTAGGTAATGATTGTATTGAGTTAGAATCCACGACTACAGAAACGATATGCATCATTGACGAATATCTTTGCCGATTCATGTAAAAAATGACAAGCCGTACGAACACTAAAACGTGTTGACCATGCCGATATGAAGTGTTCATGGAAACATATATCGGCGTATTTTGTTGAAAATAAACCTTCAAGTAAATATGAGCACTATCCACAATGCGTAGTTATTGATAATTAATTAAATCACCCCGTGAATTAACTTGAATTAAATGACAAAAATAACAAGCACAGAAACAGTTATTTACTACGTGATTTTTCTATGCCGATAAAATAAACAAAAAGAATTTACGATACAAAGTCATTTTGGTGATATTTTTAATTACTCCATTGCTCAAATCCATCATCCAGTAAACTGAAAAATAGGTGGGGGTCTTACTTGCAGACATCCCCCCTAAATCTGAAAATGTGTCAAAATAGGTGGGGGGTCTTATTTGCGGGAAGGGTCTTATTTGCGGTCAAATACGGTAAAAGTTGAATCATTCCATGGATCTTCAAATGTTTTGGTAGTCGGATGTAACATGGTCGAATGTCAGAATATTGTTGTTGTCAAGGGTCAAAGATAGAAGTCCACCGCCGGACGTATGGATTTTTTTTTAAATTCAGTTGATGTACGATGGTCCAGAGAAAATATTTAAAGACTCTTTCCCGAGGGTATAGACGTTCAATGCTAACCCTGCCCAGACAAAACGCCCATGTTTGATTATTTTTCTTATACGTCTTGTACTTGTATTGACACATCATGTGTAGTGTGTGAGTCACAGCTGTTTAAAATGACGTCATAACAATTGCATGTGATTTGATTGTTCTACACGCGGACAATGGACATTTTCAATGGTTGTGACCTCCAGTGATAAATCTATGTTTTGACAATGATGGGACAATTTGTGGTAATTGAGTCAAAACTATATATGTTTGAGTTTTGCAAAATATAAAATAAAATAATTTTCCTACCTACCGACCCATTCTGAAAATTCCAGGTCGGAAAAGGGCAAACCAACATTATTTTAAGTCTGGCCTAACCCTACTTTACCGTCTGTTTTTCTCAAAAATACAGTTTTACACACATATTTAAAAAGGTTTATTATTGACTGAAATATTACAAACAACAACAGTTTGTATCTTTAATATGCAAGTTTATATGGCTTTCAATGACTTGAAAAACGTTTCCACTGTACTCTTAAAAATACAATAATTGTGAATTTTACACGCGAATGCGTGTAAATGAGGCCTAAAAAGGGTCAATGTTTGCATTTTAATTTCAACTTTAATACTTAATTTCAAAAAATTGTGTGGTTTAATTTTCTTGATTTTTTGTCCACATAATAAAACAGTTGTTTGCGTTATGATGAAAGAATATAAAAAAAATTGACCGTGGATTTTTTTCAGTAATTAGCCTTTCTATACCCCTACCCCCTAAAAATGACTTTTTTCACAATTATATTATATAGACCGAAATCAAGCGGTAATATTTTTATAAAGAACATCTTATATATTGAATATTAATAAGTGTAATAGTCTGATAATATAAATTGTTATACCTGTTAATTTTATGTCACGATGCCACCGATTTGATGCTATACAAAGCTAAGAAATGGCACAAATAAGCCATTATTTTGCCTGGATATAATATCTGAAAAATGAATATGGAAAATTCTGTGTAAATATTCTACTTCAATTACCCTTTACACAATCCATGATTTTATATTGTTTTAGCGGAAAAATATTTTATCAAAATCTATCTTTCCATCGTCAAGATATCTTAGCTTCAATAGTTGTTTGAGGCAGATATTCAAGCATAAATTTGAATTTGGTGCCAAAATTGTAACCATGAAAAGCGTCTACGTGACAACAATCGAAGTTGATAACTTCAACTTGATCACAACAATGTCGATAAAATCGACACAAAATACACAAACTGTATGTCTTTGTATGTTTTTTGTGGAGATATCTGCATATTTAAAACATGTAGATATATATTTAATTATCCGAAGTAAAATAAAACAAATTTTTGGATCCTCAATATAACCTGTACGGCAAGTGTACAGTACGCCTAAGAAAAAATATCTCTTATTCTCAATCCTCGATCTACGTTCAGCTGATTACTGTATAGACAGGAAAATAATTAGTCTATGCACTACATGTACATGTTTAGTCTCTATATCACAGATATAATACTGATGTTGACACTAGCTTACATGTGCTTTTTCGTAAGATAGAATTTGATCAACTAAATCAGAGTAGCCTACTTCCGTGTACTTTCTCAAAACGGGGAAATACATGCATCATCCAATTATAGTAGTTAACAGCCTATGTCCTATCGTACATGTATTCAGTAAATAAAATCCCGAACGTGTTAGTGCTTATTGAGGATCATATTAGCTAAACATGATACATGTAGACATCTACAACATGTACAAATTGAACGAAAAGTAGGGGAAGGGCGATGGAGAGATGAAAATATTTCTGTATCTGTAGTTTTATACTAGAGTATTACTCGGCAAAATTGGAATGTCTTGATTTAATTTGCATCTCCCTTAAAACACATGTTTATTAAGTGTCAAATATTCACAGTTTAACGGAGTTGAACAGAAAATGTTTTAATCACTTGATTGTTATGAAATCTCAGTTTATTCTGTACAAGATTGAGACCGTATCGGCATTTATCAGTCCGTTTGTATGAGTTATGCAATGTGCTTCTCAAAAGATACATGTAGCTTCATGTTATTTTTTTTTTATAATTTACATTTTATTCAGTTTTTTCATCAATACATGTAAAGTACACAAGATAACTGTGATCAATGATCATCATACATACATCAATATATATTTACTCTTTCCCACGTGTGTAATCATACATGTACCCTTACACTCGTGCATAGCTTTTTCTCATGCTGTATAGATTATCAATATACATACACAAAACACTCTTCTTACTTGCTTAGATTCTTTCCTGGTCAATTAAACTTGCATACATATCCACAGTACTTTCCCCCATTTTTAAGTATTCACATTCATCATTTCACACCCAAAACCACACAGCACTTACATTCTAACCATCCCCTGAATTTCATCCCCATACAATTTACTATACTACATTTATAAAGCACCATATCCACATTGCACTTACATTCCCACAAGTACTTCTAAATTTCAATATCTTACATTCCCACACATTACTTTCTTAATTGATAAGGTTGCATTAAGGCTTAAGTGTTATTGTAATTATTTACAAATTCATATCTGTTACAGATATATACAGTGTATATACAGTATACAAGTGATGTCATTTTGTAAGGGTACAATAAACAAGTTTTTATATTAAAACAGCATAATATTGAAGAAAAGAAAAGAAAAAATCTTTGTATTCATTTGCTTTAATTACAGTTTATAATTTGGTCAATATGACGTGTAACAGTACTATGTATTGATTATAGGAAAGAGAGAAATTATGATAGATAGAAAGATGAGAAAAGAAAGAGGAAAAAGGAGAAGAAGAAGAAGAGTGAGAGAAAAAAAAGGAGAATGTTATTTTAGAACAATATTGGGTAGGATGGTAAAAACATAAAGCAAACATGTTAATGCAAAAAACATTCTTTTATAAAACTGGAAATAGTATATTGGCTTTGTGAGGGGCTATATACCAGATATACAGTTTCAGGGGAGATAATTCACTCAAATCTGATTATCTGAGGAATAAGTATTTATTAGAGAAGGGGGTAAATACACACACACACACATATATATATATATATATGAGAATAAATATTAAATAATAACATATAACATTTATTTAATAAATCTCAAAATATTTTACATAATCATATATCTTATAATAATAGTGTTTAATCAATGAGGTATTATTTATCCCAAATGCCTTAGGAGCGTAACTAATTTGTCCACATTTTTTCCATTCCCCTTCAAATTTTAGTTTAGCAGTTTTTTCATCCTTACATGTAGAAACGAATTTTTGGATTATGTAGTTGTCTTTAATAACTGTTTATGAGAGAGTTAATACTAAAGTGAATTATGTAAACATCTCACTTTATTAAATATACTGTTTTATAATGATTATAATTTCATTATCTACTCTGTTACTAGGTAAAGAATTCTGATGAAGGATACCGAAAAGGAAAGTTTTTTTATTTAAATGAAAATGGAATATATAAGGCTGCCAATATAGAGTTTCAAGACTCTCTAGTAATTTTTGTGTTTCTTTGGCATTCACATAATAGATGGGTTATGGTTTCAGGTTCCCAGTGTTACACAGAATACATAAAGGGGAAGTAACTACTCCAATTTTGTACAAAAATGAGTTTAGTAGTAAGAATGTGATGAATCACTCTATACTGAAACCACTGGAGTTTTGTGTTTCTTGTTACCCAGAAAGGAATTTTGTAGATTTTTGCACCAAGCTATTGTATCAATGTTCTCAAAATATATTATTCCACTTTTTGGTACCAGATGGTACTATATCTGATTTTATAATGATATTATAAAAAAGTTTAGAACCTTTCTTGTCTTTGAGAATGAAGTGTAGATTAATTGGTACATAAGGATAAGAAATCTTATAAATAGAGACATCATATGCTGAAAGGAAATGTTTCACTGCGGAAATAAGACCATGGTATTGTCAATAATTTGTGTTCACTTGATATTTTTGAATAAAATCAGCAAATGAATAAAATTCGCCTGTGCTTACGTCTTTTAAAATATCATTCACAATGCAGATGTTTTTCTGATAGTAGGCCCTATAGAAAATATCTTTTCCACCAATTTTAATTTTATTATTATACCAAATAGGAACTTTCAATATATTTTCTTGTAAGAAATTATCATGATATTTTGTATTTAGCATGTACCACGATTTGAAAACATCTATCCAGAATTTATTTGAACACCTGTTTATACACACACTGAATATATTCTGAACCACAGTTTGCAAGACGGTCTAAATCAACAAAAGTTTTTAATATAATCAGCCATTTCTCATTACTCTTAAAGAGTCTTCTAATCCAAGTGAGTTTTAGAGAGTTAATAAAAGCACTAATATTGGTCATTTTCAAGCCACCATTACAATAATTCTGAACAATTACTTCCCTTTTAATCTTATCTGGTTTTCCATTCCACAGAAATTCATATAAAAGTGTGTTAAGTTTCTTAATAAATTTATCATCAGGGTTAGGAAGTGATATAAATAGGTGGTTAAATTGAGATATGAGTAGAGATTTGATAATATTAATTTTTCCGATAGGTGTTAATGACCTCCTATTCCAAATCTTAATCAGTGATTTGAGTTTAGTTAGCTTTTTGTCAAAATTAAGTTTAGGGATCTCATGAAGATTTACACTAAATTCTATTCCTAACAATGTAAATTTTTCTTTTCCCCACTGAAGATTTAGCTCAGGTAAATAATAATCCTGACTATACTTTCTACTCCCAATCCATATAACTTGAGTTTTTTCTACATTCATTTTTAAACCTGAAATTTTAGCATATTCTTTGAGTTCACATACTGCTTCCTTTAATGACCTCTCTGTTCCATCCAGTATGAGTGAAGTGTCATCAGCATACTGTGATAATAAAATTGGACAGTTATCAATATTTACACCATTTATATTTTCATTATTTCTTAATTTTGTAGCTAACACTTCTGCACAGAGAATAAATAGATATGGTGCTAATGGGTCCCCCTGTCTACAGCCCCTCTTGATATCAAAAAATGAAGATAAGTTTCCTCCCTGATTTATAGCAGAATGAACATTGTTATGTAACGTTTTAAACCAGTTTATTATACTTTTACCAAAGCCGAAGAGAAGAAGAACTTTTTCAATAAATATCCACGAAACAGAATCAAACGCTTTTTCGAAATCGATCATTAATAACATGCCAGGTATCTCATTTTCTTCAGTAAATTGCATAATATCATATATTAATCGTGTGTTCACACCAATATAACGACCTGAAATAAAACCAGTTTGATCATCACTTATTAATTTATTGAGTACAGTTTTTATCCTATTAGCTATAGATCCAGATGCAATTTTGTATACAATATTCAAAAGTGAAATTGGTCTCCAGTTTTTAATAAAATGTCTTGGTTTATCTGCTTTAGGAATACATGTTATTATTCCTTGTCTCTGTGTTATAGATAATTGTCCTGTTTGATAACCAAAATTGATTGATCTTATTACAAATTCCCCTAATTTTCCCCAAAAACATTTAAAAAATTCTGTTGTGAACCCATCTGATCCGGGACTTTTATTATTCTTCATCGATTTCAAAGTATTTCCTGCCTCTTTAAGTGAAATTTCCCCTTCTAAATTATCAGACTCATTTTCAGATAGTTTTGGTATATTATAATTATTGAGATAATGTTTTAAGTTGACATTCTGAGTATCAATTGTGTTTGAAACATCATATAATTTTTTATAGAAAGAATGCACTTCTTGTAAAATTACTTCCTGTTTAGATATAATGTTGCCATTATCAATTTGTAATTTCGGAATAATTTTCGAGGTGTAATTTCGGTTTTTCTAAATTAAAAAAATAACTTGTAGGTTTTTCTCCTTCCTCTGCCCATTTTGCCCTTGATCTTATAATACTTCCCTTGATTTTATGCGATCTTATTTTCTCTAACTCATTTTTTTTCTCATGTAGTTCATCCAAGTTAACACTATCTTGTTCCTCGAGTTCTTTTATTTCTTTATTAAGAGAATCTTCTTGAGAGTTCTGTTGTTTTTTCTTATAAGATGAGAATGATATTGTTTTTCCTCTGATTTCCATAAGTAGTGTTTCCAAAAATAGCTGCTCAGATATCGTAAATTGAATTTCCGAATTTGAAATAGTTTCAATGCTATTCAGATTATAAACAGGTAAAGAATACTGTTTCTTAACTTCATCAATACAATCATTTACTGTTTTTAAGTAGTCCAAATCATGAAGAAGTGAATTATTAAATTTCCATGTTCCTTTACCTCTTTTGAATTCATTCAACTTAATTAGTATTTTTGGAAATGAGTGGTCCGATCTATAACTGGGGTCTATACCTGAATAATTAATGCTGGGTAGTAAACTTTCCGAAATAATAAAATAATCTAAACGTGCCTGTTTAATTGGATTCTTTTTTCTCCATGTAAATCTCCTAATGTTTTCATGTTGCTCCCTGAATACATCAATAAGACCAAAACTTTCAATTATCTCCAGAACTTTATCTCTAGCCTTAGGATTATTTACATTCTTATATGATTTGTCATAATCAAGATCAGGGTTTAAAACAAGATTAAAATCCCCACATATAATTACATGAGTACAATTAAATTCTTCAATCGTATCTGAAATATTATCATAAAAGTCAGGACTATCGTGGTTAGGTCCATAAATATTTACAAGTGTAATATGTGAACCTTCAATTTCTAATTCTAAAGCTATGAAATTACCTGTATTGTCTGTCTTTTCCCTAAGAACTTTAAACTCAAAATTATTTTTAAAAAGAATAGCTACTCCACGTGAATTTCCACGAAAAGACGAAAAATATGCATTATAACCCCATTCGTTTCTGATAAACTCTTCCTTGTCTTGTGTAAAATGCGTGTCTTGTAAACAGAAAATATTATGGTTCGTATCTCTTAGATATGAGAATACATCCTTACGTTTTTCTCTGCTAGATAACCCTTGCACATTAGCCGATATGAGCATTATACCTTCCACTTATCAATCGAAGAGAAGTTTTTTAGTTGTACCATCTCGGACCCAATACATAAGATAGGAAAGGTTTGAAAAAGAAAAAGTCAAGAAAGGAGATAAAATAAAGTAGAGCTAAAGAAACAAAAGACATTAAATAGGATAAGGTCTTGGACTACTACTCAAACAGGTCGGGGAGAAGTCCTGATTTGGCTATAATAGCCAAATACGGCTATAATAGCCAAATATAGCTATATAAACAGTGGCAAAACACATGGAATCTGCCGAAAAATGTATTTAAAGCAAAAAGCGAGTCTTACAGTAAATTGGAATATGATCCATGTTCTTAGTTATTACAAAAACGATGTTGAAACCAAAAACTCACCTGTGCAATTTTGTGTAAAATCCCTGGTTTTTATCGCCATAATAACAGAATGAACAAAGGGGAGTAACTCTAACTGAAGGAGAACTCGGACCATACCCAAGTCGGCCCATTGACATTTTCGGCCGCCGGTCAAAAAGGGAAAACAAAGTCGTATAAATCCCCTTCCGGTTGAAGCGACTCTGGCTCGATTGGCACAAATATGGGAGAACATGTGCAAGTTATAGTGACCTTAAGATGGATTAGAAATTGGTTAATAAGCAAATGCAGACAACAATTGCAATTTCCTGCTAGAAAAACGATGATTTTACAGAAAAATGCACAGATGAGTTTTTCATTTTAACCTTGTTATCGTGTCAACTTAGGACAAGGATAACGTACATAGCGCCAAAAACTCTCGCTTTTTGCAACATAGACCTCTTCTGGAAGAATTAATGCGTTTTGCCACTGTTTATATAGCTATATTTGGCTATTATAGCCGTATTTGGCTATTATAGCCAAATCAGGACTTCTCCTCGACCTGTCAAATACGTACATAAATTACTGGTTCAGAGTAAGGATCTCGCTACCATCTACATGCGATTGAAACCGGAAACCGTTAACTAAAACAAGAGGCCCAGAGGGCCTGTATCGCTCACCTGGTTTTTTGTTTGTAATTATCACAAGACTCTGACAATTAGAAAAATAAGCAAAATTGACTCCCAAAGTTTAATTTTGAATCACAACCATACAATGATGCTATTGATACCATACAAATATGCTATCCAATACATAGGTTCAGAGACAAAGTAATTTATATGAAAATAGTAGCCTAATTGACCTAATGACCTCGCATCTATTGCCGTCTAAGGCCCCGGGGGTCAGCCCTATCATTTGTACAATTTCAAATCCCAACCTTATAAGGATGCTACCATTGCACTATAAGTGCTCTTCCATTCTTAGTTGCAGAGAAGAAGTCATTTATATGGAAATAGCTAAATTGACCCCTTTTGACCCCACCCTTCAGGCCCCCGGGGGGTCAGCCCCATCATTTGCAAAATTTTGAATCCAAACCCTATAAGGATGTAACCATTGCATTATGAGCGTAATCCCATGTAAAGTTGCAGAGAAAAAGTCATATATATATGGAAATTGACCACTTTTGACCCCGCCCCTCAGGCCCCACGCCCCCGGGGGGTCAGCCCTATCATTTGCACAATTTTGAATCCCCACACTATAAGGATACTACCATTGTATTATGGGTGCTATACCGTGCTTAGTTTCAGAGAAGAAGTCGTTTAAATGGAAATAGCCAAATTGGCCACTTTCGACCCCGCCCCTCAGGCCCCCTGGGGGTCAGCCCCATCATTTGCACAATTTTGAATCCCCACCCTATAAAGATGCCACCATTGCATTATGAGTGCTATCCCATGCTTAGTTTCAGAGAAGAAGTCGTTTATATGGAAATAGCCAAATTGACCCCATTTGACCCCGCCCCTCAGGCCCCCGGGGAGTCAGCCCCATCATTTGTACAATTTTGAATCCCCACCCTATAAGGATGCTACCATTGCATTATGGGTGCTATCCCATGCTTGGTTTCAGAGAAGAAGTCGTTTATATGGAAATAGCCAAATTGACCCCTTTTGACCCCGCCCCTCAGGCCCCCGGGGGGTCAGCCCCATCATTTGTACAATTTTGAATCCCCACCCTATAAAGATACTACCATTGCATTATGAGTGCTATCTCATGCTTAGTTTCAGAGAAGAAGTCGTTTATATGGAAATAGCCAAATTGACCCCATTTGACCCCCCCCTCAGGCCCCCGGGGGGTCAGCCCCATCATTTGTACAATTTTGAATCCCCACCCTATAAGGATGCTACCATTGCATTATGGGTGCTATCCCATGCTTAGTTTCAGAGAAGAAGTCGTTTATATGGAAATAGCCAAATTGACCCCTTTTGACCCCGCCCCTCAGGCCCCCGGGGGGTCAGCCCCATCATTTGTACAATTTTGAATCCCCACCCTATAAGGATGCTACCATTGCATTATGGGTGCTATCCCATGCTTGGTTTCAGAGAAGAAGTCGTTTATATGGAAATAGCCAAATTGACCCCTTTTGGCCCCGCCCCTCAGGCCCCCTGGGGGGTCAGCCCCATCTTTGCCCCATCATTTGTACAATTTTCAGTTTAGTAGCCCATAAGGATGCTACCAGTCAAATTTTGTTGAAATCCGACCAGCGGTTATGGAGAAGAAGTCGATTGTTGACGGACGGACGGACGGACGGACGACGGACGACGGACGACGGACGACGGACGACGGACGCCGGACGCCGGACGCCACGGTATGGCATAAGCTCACCTTGGTCCTTCGGACCAGGTGAGCTAAAAAAAGAGATTGGCCATTCGGAACCACTGAGGTTTACAACATACATACGCATATGTGGCTTAGTTCCGAAAGAAATAAAAGTTCCGGATTTTTCAATGTAAAAGAGGAAACCAAAGCTCGTTTCGCAAATAAATGTTTTACACAATAATAACTTATTTAGCAAAAGACTAGGAAATATAATAGAAAAAAATATATTTTTCAGACACATACCAGCCGAAGCGGCAAAAGTATATGAGAGCTTAATAAAAATATAAATATATAAACTGATAAATAAATAAGACCATAAAGAAATCATCAATCAATGGAGTATATGGTTAGACAAGTTAAGTAATTTTTAACTAGGTAATTTAATTAACAGTAAATAAGTATTTCGATTGATAAAAAGGTAACTATATAGCATCGATTTAAGATAACATAAAGAAGACAATATGAACGTATCACTTAGTCTTACCGTAATTGAGCATTTTATCCCTTTACATTGATTTTTATATATGAGGATATTACGCTGTATTAAGAAAAATATTCTGATTCATATATATACTTAACAATATGAAGGGGAGCAACATAAACGCTGACCACTAAGCAGTCAAATTATACAATATACTGTACAGTATCCTAAGAAACAATACAATAAATCAATAAATAAATAAGAATACAGTACCGTATTGAGAATACATTAATGAAATGTACGTAAACCTGTACACTTACCGGTTGCGTCAGAGAATTTCCATAGAAACTTGCAGTCTCTACACTTTCA
>NW_027188596.1:0-18229 GCF_041381155.1 Argopecten irradians | reverse complement strand
CACACTCCCCACAATAATTCACACCACAAACTTTCTCCTCATTGTCTCTCCCTCTCCCCACAATATTCCAATACTTGGAGAGCTAAAAAATCATTTGAATTCAAATGTTCTGTTTTATTTCACATTCCCGGCAATGATCACCCCACAAACTTCTCACTCATTATTTACTCACACACCCCCCAAAATATTCCAATACTTTAGAGAGCTAAAAATGTCACACTCCCACAATGAATTCACACCACAAACTTTTCTCTCTCATTTTTCTCAACGCCCCACAATATATCCTTACGTTGGAGAGCTCTGTTATTTCACACTCCCCACAAATAAATTCCGCCACAAACTTTCTCTCTCATTTTCTCTCACTCCCCACAATATTCCAATACTTAGAGAGCTAAAAATGTCACATACTCCCCCCCAATGATTCACACCACAAACTTTCTCTCTTCATTTTTTCTCACTCCCCACAGATATTCCAATCTTAGAGAGCTAAAAATAATTTGATTTCCAATTCTGTTTATTTCACACTCCCCACAATGATTCACACACCACACACTTTCTCTCCTCATTTTTCTCAGTCACCTAACAATATTCCAAATACTTTGAGTGCTAAAAATAATTCGATTGTCCAATGTTCTGTTATTGTCCCCCACACAATCCCACTCAATGATTCACTCCACAAACATACTCTCTCAATTTTTCTCACTCCCCCAACAAAGATACCACATAATTGGAAAGAGTCTAAAAACATTAATTTGATTTTCCAATGTTCTGTTTATTTCACACTCCCCACAATGATTCACACCACCAACTTTCATATCTCTCATTTTTTCTCACTCCCACAATTATTACAATACTTGGTGAGCTAAAAAAAGAAGTTTTGATTATCCAATGTTTCTGGGTAGTTCACACTGGCCCTCCAATAAGAATCTCACACACAAAACTTTCCCCACCCCATTCTCTATCATATTTTCTCTCTACCACCTCAAAAATGTTTGGCTTTTTAATCTAGATCTTCTGTAATCATCTCCAATTTATTTTAGCATGCATGTATATTGCGATACCTTCTGCGTAAACTGTAAATACCAAAACAAACCTCAAAGATATGATGTTACTTAGGAGGTTAGAGGGGGGATTTGTAACTCTATTTGTTTTTAGGAGACACATCATCTGGCTTTTAATAAAAAAAATAATACATCTTATGCATTTATAGTTAACAATTATAACATGCAGCAGTCCAAAATTGATTTGTGTTTTTTTCGTCAACAAAAATAATTGGGTTTGCTAATCTCATTATGTGTTGCTGCATCAATGTATCTTATATAAAAGCAATGGTTTTAATAAAAATCCAATAAAGCAAAGCTCGAGGTTTGGGTGATTAAATTTCGGAAAAAATAAACTATTCGATGTAGTCATATAATTGGGTATCTGATCTCCAGCCATTGGTGTCAAGTGTACTTCAAAACATGGAGATAGGGTCATACCCATCAGCAATTGCTTTATTTTCTTTATTATTTTTGAATTCAGTCAAAGCAAAATCCTTTTGCAATGACTTGCATATGGGATTGTGATTGTTTGTAGACAAATTTTTCACTTTTCAATGCCATATTAATTTTTTTCAAACAATGAAAGAACTGCATATGAATCATTTTGCTTCTCAAATGATTTTTGATTGAAGTATTCATATTGTCTGCTAGTCAGAACAGTTTGGATGATGGTACCATGTATGTTGAAAATATACTGAAGTCATGTTAAGCTAATCACAGGATTTGGAATAGTGTGGTACATGTATTATCAATCATAAACTTTTTCATGAAATCTTGGAAAATGAAGAAATTAATGCCAAATGTCTCTTGACATTATGTTGAAATTCTGGTTTAAATTGCTTGGGTGGAGACTGTCGCAGCCCCTTCATTTGTTTGTTTTGGCTTATATTTATTTAGTTTGTAGATTTTCTTGTTTTAATCTTGTTTTCTCTTTTTTAAATTTTGTAGCATATTGGTCGAAATGGGTAGACATGGAAAACATAAAAGAAGAAAACTTGGTGAGTGCAATAAAATCAAGGATATTTTTATACAGGAACGCAAAGTCAACAAGGGCTAGCTTGTTGGACCTAGAGCTTTTTAAATGGAAACCAAACTACATGACCTGAATTGAAAATGTCTATTTATTATATATATATATATATATATATATATGATTAACAACGAAATGTAAAATGAACATTTAATGAATAATCAAACTTTTTTTTATAAAACATATATATAATGCAAGATATGGTCTAAGGTGGGGATACAAACTGCCATGATAAATGACAAATATAGGAAAAGAGGAGGAGGTGGGTGCTGACAAAAATTGAAAATTGCATTGATATGTAATTAGCTGACCTTGATCTGTGTCCATCTTGTGGCGAAATGGTTACTGCAGCAACACGCATTGGGTCACTAGGTCACAGAAGGTGATTACTACGCGTATGAAGGTTTCGACCCAATAACATCCTACCTACCCCTCGTCCTTACCCTAAGTAAATTTAAATAGCTTGATATCAAAAACAACTCTAATACATATTGACTTTTAGCACTAAAGGTTAAAACAAACTGCTTGCCCCAATGAAATACATTATAACTGAAATTTTAATTTTTCTAATGTTAAAGACAATATTATTAATAATTCTACATCAGTCCTTGTTATTTCTGTTTTTCTTTAATCATGTTCCATTGCAGTCACTGTGGACCTACATGTATATAAATATATAGTATAAACAAATCCTGTACATTGTATCTAACTTTGCATGTGTATACAAAATTGTTCCTGTCATTTCAAGTCTTCCAATTTATAAATAACATCTTAATTCTGAATTGCTAAAATGTAGCTTGTTGGGAGAGTTTCATTACTGTAATTTCAACCAGATTATACATGTAAAGTTACCCATGCAAGCAATTATGCCATATTTACAAGGGCTGTAACGATATATCAATATATCGGATAATATCGATTTTTTTACCACGATTACGTTTTGTATCGCGATACCTAAAATATCTGATTGAAAATTGAGATAATCCCCCTTTTAGGTGCTCTTTCCTTAAACAGGAATTAAAATATGGCGACGAAAACATGAGCTACATGTACACATGTTCCTGTCATTTCAAGTCTTCCATTTATATAATTAACATCTGAATTCTGAATTGCTAAAATGTAGCTTGTTGTGAATTGATTATTGTATTATACATGTATGGTTACCATGCAAGCATTTATACCAGTATGCATATTATTTACAATTTATTATGTGGCACATTTGAAGAAAGATTTATTGATTGTATGATTCCTTGTTATGGATCTGATTGTTGATTGTATGGTGCCAAATTATAAAAACAGTCCAATTTCTTTAATATTTTACATATTTTTTTTAAAAGAAGGCATAATATATAGCATTTATAACAATTTTAACATTGTCTTTTTTTATTATAAATTACAGGTAATAACAAGTTGCTTAAATGAAGAAGATTTGTCAAGAAACAAGTAAGTCCTTGGTATAGGTTTATTTATAACTTATAATTAAGATGACTTGTTTTGAATTAAAGCTAATGGTGTAGGGGGGCTTTGGTGTGTAACTTAACACATTTTTAAGAATTTCACACAAGTTGATTTTGGAAAAAAAATTATCAAAAATGAATTATAAAGATTGTTGCTATAATAACTTTTACCATAAATCAATTAAAATCATGACAAAATAGAAAGTAATCAAGCTTGATTTTTATCCGTTCAGAATAAGAATGTCCATTAGAATTGACTGAGACATCTATACACAAAGATAGATAGTAAGAAACATAACATATATACATGTACTTGTCAAAAAAGTGGGTCTAATATTCAGAAAACATGCCATTACTTTTAATTGGTAAACTTCAGTAGGGGATGATAATGATATCCAATTTGCAATCTTGTGGTATTTCTCACTTCCCACAGTTTGTCACGCCACAAAACTGCAGCTGTCCTCTTTTATTTTCTCTCACTCCCCACAAATATATTCCAATTACTCAGAGAGCTGAAAAATCATTTGATTTCCAATGTTCTGTTATTTCACACTCCCCCACAATGATTCACACCACACAAACTTTCCCTCTCATTTTCTCTCACTCCCCACAATATTCCAATACTTGGAGAGCTCTGTTGTTTCACAAATTCACACTGACTCCCCACAAATAATTTTGCACCACAAACTTTCTCTCTCCTCATTTTCTCTCCCCTCCCCACAATATTCCAATACTTGGACAGCTAAAAAATCATTTGAATTCCAATGTTCTGTTATTTTACACACTCCCGGCAATGATTCACAACCACAAATTTTCTATCTCATTTTCTCTCACTCCCCACAATATTCCGATACTTGGAGAGCTAACAAATCATTTGATTTTTGCTGGTCTGTTAACTTATTTCACACTCCCGCAATGATTTGCAACACAAATTATCTCTTTTTCTCTCTCTCCCCACAAGTTGGTATTACTTTGGGTACTAGAAAATAAGTCAATTGAATTTCCAGTTTCTTTTTTTATGATTTATTTCTTTTTTCCTCCCAAATCTCCTCAATGTTCTAATGCAAATGTTCTCAAAACATGCCTGATCTCCTGTTGTTAATCCTCACAAATTTTCCAACAAAGCACAAACACTTATATTGTTTACATCTGGTACTTAAGAAGCCAATAGGCCATGTTTGATTTTATCATCAAGTTCTCAATTTGCAAAGTTTAGTTAGATTTGCTGGATGAAGGTTAAAATACACCTACACATTATTGATAAATTAAGGCAATAAATTCAGGTAGTCCAAAAATAGGTACGAAAAAACATGCTATGTCATATTTTTCAGTGACAAACACAGTTTTGAAGTTGCTAAAGGTGATGTTGGTATGGGCAGAACTAGAAGGCTGCCAACAAAGAACTTGCTGTGGCCATGTATGATGGAAGAAGATGGAATGGTGTACTGCAAGGCTGATGATCAACAGTAAGTTTATGATTCACTTTGATTAAAGTGTAATTTTGATTTAATGTTTAGGTCACCTGATCTTGCTCTTGTGCCCAGTTGCAATTTCTTTTTGTCCTTGCTTGGCCAGACTTCTTAGTTAATTGTTTTACATCCCACACACTGTTCAATTATGGCATATTTTGAGTGACCATAGATCCAAGTTGGCCAAAATATACCTGGTAACATTTTCAAAAATAAATTATTTAAGTCCATATCCACTACAAGTATTAATCAAAAGGTCTGAAAATTTCAGATGGCTAACATATGTAGGAAAAAAAAATGGAAATCTGAGCATTATCAAAGCAACTATGTATTGCAGACACAAATACTATACTATACTATACTATACAGCTTCCATTTATATATAATTAAATATCTGTAAACTTCAGTTTGTCCTAATATATTGTATACATATATGTTGTTTGCTGAAGAGAATTTCATTTTGTATCGACAGATTTCTCTGCAAAGTCTTTTAGTCCAAATGAGCAAAGAAAATTTTGAAGATTACAGAAGAAAAGGATCAGGTAATAACTTCAAAACACGCATGATGTGCAATATACTGTCTGCACAGTCTGAGAGGCTGGTCACCAACCTTTAGGATCAACCATCTAAATATGTTAAAAAATGTTAAATGATGTTTTTTAGCTCACATGGCCCGAAGGGCCGGTGAGCTTATGTCATGGCCCGTCGTCCGTCCTCGTCCGTCTGTCCGTCAACATTTCCTTTAAATAGCTACTAGTCATAAGAGTTCTGCATGGATTGTAACCAAATTTGGCCACAAACATCCTTGGGGGAAGGGGAACAGAACTTGTATAAATTTTGGCTCTGTACCCCCCGGGGGCAGGAGGGGCGGGGCCCAATAAGGGAAATAGAGGTAAAGCCTATAAATCGCTACTTGTCCTAGAGTTCTGCATGGATTGTAACCAAATTTAGCCACAAACATCCTTGGGGGAAGGGGAACAGAACTTGTATAAATTTTGGCACTGACCCCCCCCTTGGGGCAGGAGGGGGACGGGGCCCAATAGGGGAAAATAGAGTTAAATCCTATAAATCGCTACTTGTCCTAGAGTTCTGCATGGATTGTAACCAAATTTGGCCACAAACATCCCTTGGGGGTAGTGGAACAGAACTTCGTATAAATTTTGGCTCTGACCCCCGGGGGCAGGAGGGGCGGGGCCCAATAAGGGAAATAGAGGTAAATCCTTTAAAAAACCGCTACTAATATGTCATAAAGTTCTGCATGGAATGTAACCAAATTTGTGGCCAACAAACATCCTTCATGGGGAGCGAAGGAGAACAGAACTTGTAGAAATTTTGGCTCTGACCCCCGGGGGGCAGGAGGGGTGTCCTACCCAAGGGCCCAATAGGGGAATTAGAGGTAAAATATTCAAATTCCTTCAGAAAAGAAACAATGAACCTGTATTTAAGAACATGTACTTTGGCATTACAAACCAGGTGCTGCGATAGCGATACAGGCCCTCTGGGCCTCTTGGTTTTTACATATGATTTGCTATACTTAGTATTGACATGTGAGAGTGTCCCAAAAGAATTAGTTACTCATCTTTTACTCCTCTTTTTTCTTTGTGTAAACCTAAATGTATGTCATGTGGCAATGGTTGTTACTATTAGGTTTGGAATTTAGTAAGCTGTACCATTTATACTCTTTGTCTCTTTTTGGACAGATCTCCTTCTGAAGAAGAAACTCAAGAATTTATTCTTGGCTTTTATATATGATTGGTGAATGGGTATATCGGTGAGTTTTTCTAAGGTTTCTATAATTTTGTTATTCATTATAATAGTAATCCCTTTTTAAATTATTGAGCATCATTAAATATTATGTTTTGTGTATTGTACACATGTGCACAAACAGGCATTCATGTCTTTTTGAGGGCATATATTTTTTATATCGGATGAATGAGAATTTTTTCAGTACTTGGCTAAGGTGCATAATTATATTATATTTGATTAATTTGCAGAAATACTCAATGATAATCTTGGACCTCAGAAAACATCATTAGTCAGAATGGAGAAAGAACCCAACAACAGCCAGCCATCTGCATCACAGAACCTGACAACAGTCAGTCATGCTTCATAGAACCTGACAACGGCCAGTCATGCTCCACAGAACCCGACAACAAAGATCAGTCATGCTTCATAGAACCTGACAACAGCCATTCATGCTCCACAGAACCTGACAATAGCAAGCCATGCATCACAGTAACCTACCAACAGCCAGCCATGCATCACAGTACCTGTTTTAACAACCAGTCATGCTTCATAGAAACCTGACAACAGCCAGTCATCCAAGCTCCACAGAACCTGACAACAGCCATCCCAAGCATCAACAGAACCTGACAACAGCCAGTCATCCGCTTCATAGAACCTGACAACAGCCAGCCATGCATTACAGAACCTGACACAACAGCAAGTCATGCTTCAAAGAACCTGACAACAACAGGCCAGTCATGCTCCACAGAACCTGACAATACCAGCCATGCATCACAGAACCTGCCAACAGCCAGTCATGCTTCATAGAACCTGACAAAACAAGCCATTCATGCACCACAGAACCTGACAACAGCCATCCCATGCATCACAGACCTGACAACAGCCAGTCATTAGCTTCATAGAACCTGACAACACAGCCAGCCATGCATTACAGAACCTGACATACAGCAAAGTCAGTGCTTCAAAGAAACCTGACAACAACAGCCAGTCATGCTTTCATAGAAGCTGACAACAGCCAGTCATGCTCCACAGAACCTGACAATAGCCAGTTATGCTCCATAGAACCTGACAACACCCAGCCATGCATAACAAGAACCTGAACAACAGCAAGATCATGCTTCAAATGAACCTGACAACAACAGCCAGTCATGCTTCATGAGAAACTGATAACTGCCAGTCATGCTCCACAGAACCTGCCAACAGCCAGTCATGCTTTCATAGAACCTGACAACAGTTCCAGTCCATGCTCAGCCACAGAACCTGACAATAGCCAGTCATAGCATACACAAGAACCTGCCAACAGCCAGTCATGCTCCACAGAACCTAACAACAGCCAGTTATGCTTCATAGAACCTGACAACAGCCAGCCAAGCATTACAGAACCTGACAACAGCAAGTCATGCCTTCATTAGAACCCTGACAACAACAGCCAAGTCATGCTCCACAGAACCTGACAACGGCCAGTCATGCAATTGCAGAACCTGAAAACAAACAGTACATGTGTGACAAAACCCTGAAAACAAACAACCATGTGTCGCAGAACCTGACATCAGCCAGTTCCATATGTCACGGGAACCTGACATCAGACAGTCATTATTTGTAGATTGTGGGCAACAAGCAGTCATCCCTTATCTAAAACCTGACAACTACGCCGGTCATTTATTTGTAGATTATGGACAACCAGACATCTTCCTCGTTGCAGAACGTGACAGCAATCAGTCACCCTGCGAAGAACTTGATATTAATTGGTCATCCTTCATAGAACTTGACAACCACCAGTTATTCACAGAATATGACAACCAGTCATCATTCAAGGAACCTGAAAACTATGAGTCTTTATTCATAGAACATGACAACAACCAGTCGTCATTTACAGAAACATAACAAGGGGGTCATCGGATCGGCAACAAGATATAAGCATAAACAACCAGTCATCGGTTTACAGAACAAGTAACGAGGGGGTTATCGGCGCGACAAGATATAGCAACAACCACCAGTTCGTCTGTTACAGAAAGAGAACAAAACATGCGATCATCCGCCACAGAAGCTGACAACAACCAGTCAGCAGCCACAGAACATTACAAGTTGTCAGTTACAGAACATAACAAGGGGTCATCCACCACAGAACCTGATCAGTCATCAGTCTCGTCAACCAGCAAGGAAATCCAGAAACGATTCAGGTACATAGTAGGGTACATAATTGAGTAAAAATTAAATTGTTTAAAAGTTTGAGTCAAATTAAGGTCAAGTATTAGCTCAAGGGTCTAGGCATAGAGGATTTAAATAGAAGTTCACTATCATTTGGAAAAAGAGTGCTTACAACAGCCCTGAAGGGTCCTGTCATAATCAGACTCTTGTGTGGTGGCTTTAGGTGACGTTCTTTTGCAATTAAACATTTTTTTTTATTTATAATACCACTAAATTCATATTGAGTACAGTGTATGATATATATATTTTCAGGTTTCGTTTATCCAGTTACCCATAGAAGAGGAGAAAAACGAATCTATGACAAGCGTCATTGTTGTTATTTCTGTGGGGACACATTTAGTAAAAAATATCGGAACATATTGAAAATAAACATTCAAATGAAAGAGAGGTGGCAAAAAAACTTCTTTCCAAAGCCAAAAATGGACCAGGCCAGAGCTAATGAGTGGAAAAGGATAAGAAACCCTTGGAGATTTCCATTATAACTTAAAGGTGCTGTCAGAGAGGAAAGGGTTCACTGATAGTGGATAGGCGACCAAAAAGAGAAAAAAGCATTTGAGGATTTTCTGCCTTGTACACACTGTTTAGGCTTTTTAAACCTAAAGATGATTTGTGGCGCCACTCTAAAATCTGTCCCTTGAAATCTGAACAAACAGGAACAAGCAAAGGACGAGTATACACACGTCCATCTCAACTTCAGCTTGAGAGTGCTAGCAAATTATCCCCAGGTATAGATGATGATTTCATAAAAGTCGTATCCGGTATGAAAAAAGATGAAGTCTTGGAATGTATCAAAACTGACAACAGTCTAGAGAATGCTTGGGTCTTCTATGATTAAAAAAAGTGGGGATTTCCTAGGATTGCCAATGTGAGACAGAAATTGCGGGAACTAGGGAGATTGTTGCTGGAAATCAGAAAAAAATCACACAGAGAAGAACAGCAAGCTTTCAATCGACATATTGACCCCCACAGAACTTTGACACGGTCGTCCGATGGGTGTTCAGAACATCACCAAACACCCAGAAGGCGGGGATGAATGTCTGACAGAAAGAGGTTGTCCCAAATATGACAAGCCTACCCCTGGCCCTAAAACTAGGTCACTCTTTGAAAAAAATAGCAGAGATGAAAAGGGGTTCAGCTATCCGTAATGGAAATGAAATTGACAGAAAGGAAGCAGAAAAATTATATCATCTTTACACGAAACTGAATGGAGTGAGAAAATAAGCAGCCATGCCACACAGAGTTCCAGGGAGCGATCATTTAATGAACCACAGCTCCTTCCATTGACTGAAGATGTTGTGACCCATCAGAAAGTATTTGATAGATGAACAGCTTAAATTAGGAGAGGAACTTCAACAGAATCCATCGTTAACTCTCTATGGAGAAAACTGGCAATGTGTGTGTTGAGTAGAGTGACAATTTTTAACAAAAGAAGAGGAGGGGAAACAGGACCAGATGTTGCTTCTCAACATATCTAAACAGAAAAACAAATTGGAAAGAAGCTGGAAACCTGGAATTGTTTGAAACCCTTCAGCCACAATGAGAAAAAATTGATGGAAAGGTTAGTTTCACCAACTGGCTCTTAATTTGCAATTATTCTTATGAAAAGTGTAAGTTATTATGCGGTATTTGAATTTATTAATTTCCTTGAAAAGTTAGTCCCAGTGAAATATTCAGTCAGCTCAAGTACGAGATCTAGAACCATAATCGAATATTAAATGCACCGTCAAAATTTGCTATCCCTGGATTAATCTGTATGGGATCTATAGTCAGGATAGTAATTATTGTTTAATAATTAAAAAAATTCAGATGCCATAATGCAGCTGATCTTTTTAATTTTCTGACACATGCCAATGCTATAATTGGCACTAATTACGATGTTGCTGAATGCGGTACAGGTATATGTTTACGCATTCCATGAAAAGCATGTTGAAATTTATGATACAGATTGCAGATAGTGGAGATCGTTGGGAAAGAGAAAAACAGAAGGTACCCAGTTTTGCTTACAAAGAGATATGAGAGATGCCATCGACATCCTTGTTTGCAAAGAGATCAGACACGTTAGCCAACAACAGAGTACCTTTTTGCAGCCCCAACCACTGAAAACGGGTACTTGAAAAGGCTGGGATGCTCTAAAGTTCACTACAGCAAATGCAAACCTAGTGAGACCTGATCTGATAACTACAACCTAATATGAGAAAATATGTCGCCACTGTTTCTCAGGATGATTTTTTTCATGATTTTTCATTATTACATGATTTTAGATAAGATGTGTTGCACAAAGATCACTTTAGTCTTAACAATCATGAAAATATGATTTTAAAGCCTTGTATGTATTAAAATTAACATCAGGAAATACAGAATGAATGATATATATATATATATATGGTTGGAGGGTTTGATTTTAATCATGGCGTTAATTGGAAATTATGTCTGAATTTATGAAAAAATCGTGACAAATGCTGTATTTTTGAAGACATGATAACATTTGTAATGTGGTAATACAGTGTGTTATAGAAATTATACCGATATATTTTGTCCCTTTAAGGTCTTGTATTACCAGGTGATCGTTACAGACCCATGAGCCGTTTGTTATAGTTGTTATGTAGCTACAATCATTTCTTTTTTTGAAATTGAAAGGTAATGGATCTTAATGTCAACCACAGACTTGGAGTGGCTGGCTAATCACATGGGCCACAGTATATCTGTGCACAAGAACTATTACAGGACTGCAAGAACAAACTTTGGAGCTCGCAAAAGTAAGCAAATTGCTTATAGCAACAGATGAAGGGCAGGCTCACAGGTGTGCTTGTAAATCACTGGATGAAATACGCCTTGAAGGTAGTAAATATCTTAATACAGAATCTGATTCTTTTCTGAAAAACATAATATATATAATTTGGACACATATTTTTGGTATTTACAGGTACCTGATATTTATGTTGCAATTGTTTTAGTTAAATATGTATACACTATGGATTTTAAACATGTGTCAATAGCTCTTTATTAACATATATGATTCTTTGTCCAGATATTCCAAAATGCAGTTTTGGAGGCCTGAAACCTGATGCTGATGATGTTGTTCCTGAATCGTCTTTGGAGGCTGAACCTAATGCTGATGATTTTGTTCCTGAATCGACGAATGCTGATGAAGAAGGATACCAGGATAGTGATGATTCAGAAGATGTTAACATTGGTAACTTATTACTCCCATAAAAAAAAATTAGGTTTTTAATTTGGTTTTGTTTTAAAACATCTTCTATTGTAATAAGATCTATGCAATATTCATACTTAATATTTTGAATTGCACAATTTAAACATACTTCATCTCATCAGAGCATTAGTGAGACTTGCCAAAGCACAAAATTGCCATTATTTTGGAAATGATCTGAAAGTTAATAACAGTTTTACTAGCCCACTACCCTCAGATGTACAGCTTATTTTCAAGTTATATATTTGATATTTTCATAGTCATCATTCTTTATCCACTGTTTCTGTTCTGCTGTTCTCTGTCCACAAAGTTTTGACAATTGAATTTTGTTCTTAAGCTCTAAAAAGTGTGATTTATTCCGAAGATTAACTGAAATGATTTCTGACTTGGTCTCAAAACATTTAGCACTTATTTTGATTTTTGAGAAATTTCAGAGAGACTTCAAAGTGGTGAAAATTCAAAATCAAGGAAGCAGCCTAAAAAGAGTCCCTTGGAGTAAAGAAGATACAGAAATCTTAAAACGGATCTTCAACCCCCGTTATAATTTGCAATAAACCTCCTACTAAAAATGAAGTGTTACTAGGGTGTAAGGAAAAACACCTGTGTCAAAACTATGTTTGAAGCCAGAGGCTGGAAGTCCATCAAATACTACGTATGGAATCTCACAGAGCAATATCACAAAAGAAAAGGATAAACTTCTGCAAACTTCATCTTTGCAGAACTAATTCTGTTCTCCTGTCATTATATTTCTTGGTTGATCATCAAACAATATGCTGCTGTGAATGTTTAATTTACTTTGATCACTTAGATGTGACAGACTGAAAAAACATTTTATATTATTCCATTTTGAGGAGACAAGGTTTACACTTTTAATACCTCTCAATAAGAAGATACTTTTATTATTTTGTTACTCATGCAATGAGCTTTTATTTTACTAATATTTTTTTATTCCATTGAAACACATATGCCGGGATATTGAATCAGGCTCTGTCTGTTGGTGAGTCAGTCTGAGATGCTTTATCAGCTTTATCAAAACTGGCTATAACTTTCCAAACCTGCAAAACTGTTTGATTTTTTTTGTTACAACTTTCCATGCACCTTCCTTTGTTCAACAGCAAAACCATTTGATTACGTTAGATGTCCTAGTTGTGGCCTTTTGGTAATCTGGCCTTTTTGATTTTGTGTTTATGTTACCTTGGAAACAAATAAGAATAATAAAAAACTATTCTTCATGCAAATGTACAGTATTTTTGCTCAAAAAGAAAGGTAGGATGAAAGTTAGTAACATACTATGTTTAGGAAAAAATGCTCTGCTGCTGGGTGAGGCAATATAACAAATAAGGATAATTTTGAGTGCTTTCTATAAAATGCATTGTTTAATGTTAAAAAATATCAGATCTGTAAAACACTAAATGTGTGATTTATGATAATGTTTTTAGTTTGGTAGGTACCTTTCAAAGTAACGCTTATGGTTTACATTTGATTTGAATCGTTAATTAATTGCTAAAGAAGTCAGGCATTGATTGCATTAGTGCTCATTTATAGACTGTTCAAATCGCTTTTTCGTCGTTTTTGTTAATCCCCGGTAAGTCGTCTGTTTAATAATTTATAGCTATGCTATTTCTCAAAAAGTTCTGAACGTGTGATCTCCTCCCAACTTATGTGATGTTTTTAGTTGTGCTGTATAGATTTTGAGCCTGATCTGAAATCAAATATGATATGTCTATTTCTGTGACCGGTTGGATTTTTCAGGCGACAATGAAGTTGCTGCTGTCATTGAATTTGATCCCATTCTGGAAATTCTATTAATTTGATATTGCGAATCTGGCTGAATATTAAATCGATTTCTGTGAAAATGTATTAATGGCTTGGTTACTGGAAGCACTTTTCAAAAATCCGTTTATTCTTCATAGTTCCACTAGCCATTTAAAACTTAACCACACTTAAGATATCAAGTTTGTTCATTCATGTTTGTCAAACGGAATAAGTCAATAAATCCAGTACAACCTGAAGTTGTGCTCCGTCGTCCGTGCCGAGTCGTCCGTCCGTCCTGTCTGTCCGTCATTGAATTTGAGGTTCGCATCCCAAATTCTGGAATTCAATTTTTGGCTCATGTGAAAATAAAGGTAAATCCAAGTCATAGAGTTATGCATGTAACGTGGCCATCTTGAATTTGAGTAATTTGGCCTCTGACGCCCACGGAGGGGCAGGGGGGGGTCGGGGGCCCAGATATTGCTATTGTCTTTCTGCATTGAACCAAATTTGGCTGGAGAAGGAGGCAGAACTATTAATATAGATAAAGGTTCATATAAATCACAAATGGATTGTAATATATTTGTCAGAACTTGTATAAAAATTTGGCTCTGATTAATGATGTAAAGTTAATAGGCTTGTCTACTTACTGTGGGGGAAGGGAAACATGAGACTTGTATAATTTTGGCTCTGAGGCCCGCACCAGGGGCAGGGAGGGGCGGGGAGCCCAAATAGGAGGTAAATAAAGGTAAATCCGATTAAGATCTACTTGTCCTAGCGAGCATATAAGGTGAGATTGTATTTTGGCAGCATCCTCTGGGGAGAAGGGGAAGCTTTTCAAAAAAATGGTAGAATGCTACTGTTTCTTGATCCTTCATAGTTCACTAGCAACCACAAAAACTAAAGTTTATGCACAACAATTTTTTTTTGGTCCTGATTACAAACAGTTCCTATTCAATTTCTGAGAAAAGGAATTTTATAATTTTGAAATTGTCTCATTCTGTCTCTGTCAACAATAAGTCACACCGAATGGGGCAAATCATTTTTTTCATTTGCTCTTTCATCTTGTATATAATTTGGATCTGACCCCCCTGGGGCAAAGTTTCAGCAGCATAAACGCAAATTGTGCACAATTATCTGTGTAATACTACCTACAATCCATCCATGTTTCTTATGGTTGGGAAATCCAATTGAAAATGACGTTATAGGTCAGGGAAAATGTGGAGAGGGACAATTTGTGGAATTGCTCATTGTGGGGAGTGATCATGAAATAATTACAAAAGATTGTTTATGAGATGGTTATAGCTCTCAAAGTATTGGAGCATTGTGAAGTGAGTGAGAGTAAAAATTGTGACAATCTATGGTACAGTAGTTATATTTGAATCTATGGTCAGTAGTTATATTTGAAACCAATTTATTTTCTGCTCCTAAAATAAGGCAATTTGTGAGGAGTGAGAGAATATTTGTGGGATGACTCATTGTGGGAAGTTAGAAATAGGTTGAGAAAATTGATGAAAGATTTTTTAATCTGAAATGAGTGTGGAATAATTTGTGATTTGGATTATTATGAAGTGAGAAATATCAGAGCATTGTAAATCTAATACCGGGCTAGTGGCATGATTATTGTTAATCTTTGGTTAAAGGGATAGGAATACTAAGTGAACTGAGAAAATTTTACACCGATCGAAAAATGGTCCCAGTTCTATGAGGTGTGATTTTTTTTTAATTACCAACACTTGTTCCGAAAGGCTTGTTACCAAACAAAGCAGATGCTCTATGGAATTTCTGTATCCTTAATACCTTGATTGCTTCATATTTTTCTCTAGAGAAAATCTTCTCATAAGGCCTTTTGTGTGAATATGGAGGATGATTGCAATGTTATGTTAATTATGTCATTTGCTTGACATAATATTATTGGTAATTCGTTGATATTGCTTGAATTCCTGTTCCATTTCTGTTTTTTATAACTGACATTATAACCAGACTTTGTATGTTAAATGGTCATTTGTTGGCGTTCCAGTTTTCTTCATTATGTCTTAGTTGTGAAGTCATCTGAACTAATTGGAGTAATTATCATGAAGTTTCATCGAAATTTTACGACGTGTTAGATATTTCAAATTTTTCGTCCGGTATAGATGATTTTGCTTTTTAAATGCACATCAAAAGACAACAAGTTTGTACTGTAGTGGTACTCGTGTCAATCAGTCTCTATTTCTGTTTTCTGTCGCTTGGACAGCTTTTTGTTCATCCAGACAACTCCAGCTTACTCGCGCTTTTCAATCAAGTTCGTTTTCTCTATTAAACTATTCGATGAGCATGTAAAATTCAAACAGCGACATAAACTTTTGATTCTTTGCTGTTCAAAGAACCTGTTTGATTTTATTCCACCATTTTGATTAGTTATCTAAGCCTTTGTTGGTTTCATAATCCTTACTCGCAGATTTCGGCACCAAGAGATGATTTTCACAAGCCAGTATTAGCATACATCGATCTTTTTAGGAGAGTGAATTTTTGTAATAGGCCATCTGCCCTTCCTGAGTGTAGCTACTATAATTTTCTGCTATTGGTTATCAGAGGGTTATGAACGCAATCACTCGTAAATGGATGAGTCATTATAGACTTAATTGGTACATGACTTGAAGTTTGATGTTATTCTAGGAAATAACAATTTTGATATTGGACTATTTGGTATTACACAAAGGAAGACCCATATCATGAGGAAAAAAAGTGAAAGGTGACAAAAGTTGTGGTGTGTGTGTGGAGGGGGTACTACGCTGTTTTTCAAGATTGACCCGACTAACTCTCACTCCAACGTAGCATAATGATATACCATCTCATAAGTGTGTCATTACCTTACTTTTATTTTTTTTGTATATTAATGAGTTTAATGCCCCTTGTATTTTATTACATGATTATATAATTTGATACTTGGACATTGACACAATATGGTAAAGAATGGGAGAATATTGTTCCACCCTGTGGTACCCTTTATATGCATCAAATGGAGGATATGTCACATAGCAAAATATTTCCAGTGTGACCTTCATACTCCGGAAGACATGTGAAATGGTGTGATTGCATTTAGATAGAGGACTTTCATGGTAGCATTCATCAAGGAACAGGGCACAGGTTGGTCTGAATTTGTCTCGCACAAATAATTCGGTGAACAAATTTTACTGCAGACATATACCCGGTATCTATGATATTAATGTCCTTTATAAGAGTACATGTACTTGTTTCAGATTTAATGTATTCAATTTTTTTTTTATAATTTAGTCAATGCACAAGAAAGCTCATTAATGAATACATGTATCCTCATTTTGTTGAATAAATATTCTAATTTGCCCAGATTATGCGTGTTGTATTATCAGCCCACATGGCACGAAGTGCCAGTGAGCTTATGGTATGGTGCAGGAAAAAGTCGTCCGTCGTCTGTCCGTCAGTCAACTTTCATCTTCTTTTAGAAAACTACAAGCAACTGAGAACTGATATTTGGCCAGGAAGTATATTGGGAAGAGTACATTAAAGTTTCCTCATATCAATGACCTTGACCTATTTTCAAGGTCACAGGGGTCAAATATGTTAAAAAGTTCAATCTTCTCAAATTCTAGAAGGCCCAGAGGGCTGATATTTTGCCAGCAGGTACCTAGAGCAGAGTCTTAAAAAGTTTCCTCTTATAAATGACCTTGATCTAATTTCAAGGTCACTGGCAAATTCAATAAAATATCATTTCTGAATCTTCTTTTCAAGTTCTAAAAGACCCAGGGCACTCATCTTTGGCCAAAAGGTTCCTGCTATGGAGTGCTATGAAGTTTTTTATATAAATGACCTTTGTTTATTTTCAAGGTCACAGGGCTCAAATATGTCAAAAACTTTAACAATCTTCTTCTCAAGTTCCAGAAGACCCAGATGCCTGATATTTTGCTAGCAGGTACCTAGAGCAGAGTGTTAAAAAGTGTCCTCATGTAAATGACCTTGACCTTTTTTCAAGGTCACAGGGGTCAAATAAGTCAAAAGTTTCAACAATCTTCTCAAATCCCAGAAGACCCAGAGACCTGATATTTTGCCAGCAGGTACCTAGAGCAGTGTTAACAAGTTTCCTCATACTAATGACCTTGACCTATTTTCAAGGTCGCAGGGGTCAAATATGTTAAAAACTTCAACAATCTTCTTCTCAAGATCCAGAAGACCCAGAGGCCTGATATTTTGTCAGAATGTACCTAGCTAGGGTAGAATGCTATAAAGTTTTCTTATATGAATAACCTTGACCTATTTTGAAAGTCATAGGGCTCAAATATGTGAAAACATTCAAGAAT
>NW_027188595.1:0-18283 GCF_041381155.1 Argopecten irradians | reverse complement strand
GCAAGCGGATGTCTCGCTAATGCATAAAGCATTAGAAAATGGCATCATAATGATGACTTATCAGGCCTTTTTGCGTTGAAACGGAGCTGCAATCGTCGTAGTGACGGCACGTTGTATAGTTGTGTAGGATGATTTTGAAAACAAAGAGAAATTTTTCGCAACCAGATATACCCCCTCCCATACCCCTATACCCCCTTATATACCCCTATCTGGTTCTATCTTGTGAGATACCAATACTACACCAGATACAACCAGATATACCCCCTCCCATACCCCTATACCCCCTCCCATACCCCTATACCCCCTCCCATACCCCTATCTGTTTCTATCTGGTGAGATACCAATATCACACCAGATGCAACCAGATATACCCCCTACCACACCCTTATACCCCCTCCCATACCCCTATCTGGTTCTATCTGGTGAGATACCAATATCACACCAGATACAACCAGATATACACCCTACCACACTCTTATACCCCCTCCCATACCCCTATCTGGTTCTATGTGGTGAGATACCCATACCACACCAGATACAACCATATACACTCCCTCCCATACCCCTATACCCCCTCCCATACCCCTATCTGGTTCTATCTGGTGAGATACCAATATCACACCAGATACAACCAGATATACCCCCTACCACACTCTTATACCCCCTCCCATACCCCTATCTGGTTCTATGTGGTGAGATACCCATACCACACCAGATACAACCATATATACTCCCTCCCATACCCCTATACCCCCTCCCATACCCCTATACCCCCTCCCATACCCCTATCTGGTTCTATCTGGTGAGATATCAATACCACACCAGATACAACCAGATATACCCCCTACCACACCCCTATACCCCCTCCCATACCCCTATCTGGTTCTATCTGGTGAGATACCAATATCACACCAGATACAACCAGATATACCCCCTACCACACCCTTATACCCCCTCCCATACCCCTATCTGGTTCTATGTGGTGAGATACCCATACCACACCAGATACAACCATATACACTCCCTCCCATACCCCTATACCCCTCCCATACCCCTATCAGGTTCTATCTTTGTATTAAAGTACATGTCTGTTTAAGTCATTATATCGTTCAGGTATTTTGATCATATTAATTAAGCATGAGCCAGTTACCTCCCTTGCAACAGACAAATGATCATACATCTCCGGCAATCTTAGCATAGGATATATAAACGTGACGCTACCCAAATAGGTACACTTTTTGAAGATAATTGTTAAAGTTTTTGATTGTAAACTGAAAATTCTGCTTCATATATATTAAAAATGTACCAATTTGGGTAGCGTCACGTTACATATACGTTTCTACATAGTTTTTACATACATTTAACATTAGCAACTGTTAAAAGCACGGGAAATTATATGTTAACCAAACAAATAGAGAATAAATGGTTAGCATCTTCCAATACAAGGTTTATTTTGGTGCGAGATTTAGGAAAGCGTCATCTCGGGTTTCCGTGTCGAGCACCAAAATAAAACTTTACTTGGTTTCGCTCGAAGCGAGACGCTTCTTGGATGCGGAGGAAGAGATTCATTCACAAAACCGAATGAGAGTACTCCGTGGGAAATATATAAGCGCATTTGTAAACAGTACCAGTAATTCTAGTCCATGAGTAATATCACTAAAACAATATGAAAATACTCAGAACAACAATAATTACCCATCAAAGAATTACTCTACAATACATACCTTTGCCATCAGCCAAGAATACGACGACACCGCCATACGAGGTTTTCGATATCATTCCGGTGAATGTGAAGTCACATTTCTAGCGGGACTGAATGACGTTTCATTCACCGGAAGGTTCAAGTTCTGGGTTAAGTTAGAAAAAGTTCCGTCAGATATGGTACCAATTCACGTGATCGTATTGACGGATAAAGCATTTTGTATTGACGGATAAAGCGCACGTTTATCAGGCAGTAGTTATCCGTCAGTATGTGGGGCAGTTGCAGGATAAATGTATTTATTTACATCAAGCAATAATTAATAGCGTCAGTCAATATTTCTCTCCATCCCGCAGGTTGATCATGATATGTATATTATACAGTTGTGTCATGCCTTATCAGTCAACAGTCAAAACTATTTTACCGAGGTGTTGGGATCAACCTGAGAAATTGTTTCCCGAGGCCGCAGGGAAACAATTTCTCAGGTTGGTCCCAACACCTCGGGAAAAGAGTTTTGACTGTTGACTGATAAGGCATGAAACAACTGTATTGTTACTTGAATATTTTAAGCTAAACATCGTAATAGTAAACAACGAAACAAGAAAATTGTTTTGATTGTTTTGGACGATGCCATGGAAATTAACATTCGAATGTCTCCCCAATAAAGTCTTGTTAAGGTTCATGTTAATGACTTTAAACAGTGATATTTTGCAAGCCTAAAACTCATTACTGTGCTGCAATTGAACAGAACTAATTTCATTAATTGTTGGTATATACCCTGGCTAACTGTCAGTCTTACTGTTGATATGTAATTTGTGAAATGGCTGCTTAATTCCAAAATAGTTTCATCAATATGTGAGATTTATAAAAAAAGGTACTCTGACCATAACAGTTTCAATGGATTCTGTAATGTTGTTGCCTAGCAACAAGGGCCAGGCAAACGGTATATGGTAGTTTTATGCTAAAAATAGCCAATTTAGTTATTTTGCGCGGATTTCCCAATCTGTATATTAAGAGAGAAAGATGTATTTTGTATTGTGTATAAGGAATAATTAAAAAAATGTCACATTCCATAACACGTGATCATATTACAGCCCATAGTTACACCATAGCAACCAATTTTTCTCCATAGCAACAACACTTTAGCCATTCAAAACACAAAACAATTTGTTTTTAGAGATTTATAAATCAATGGAAGTTTTAACTTTATTTATTCCATTTCTGTTTTTTATCTGTTAGTGTTATTATTTTAACATTTTTATGTAGAAATAAAAACAACAATTGAATGCATTCTTCACATTTCTGGAATTTATACATGTAGCAACGGCATAAAACAATTATATGGTTTATACGTAGTATGTTATATTTACAATAGTTATGATACGCTCACTATTTACAAAAGTAATAATGCCAGTCCCCTTATTCACGGAATTCCCCAAGTGCAATAATAAAAGATGACAGACTCTGATGTACAGCAGGCCAAGTTTACGAGCATTTTCAGCTGCGCCAGTGACTTGCGAACTTACAACTTTTTACGGTGTGCCAGAGGTTCGCATCCTGTTCTGTAAATCACGTTACGTCATCTACCCCTTCTTATCCCTTTAGAATCCCTTCCCATTTTGATATTATTCAGTAATAAAAATCATTATAAATTAAATAACTGTCAATGGTATTAAAATAACAAGCATATGAATCAAGGATTAAGTAATTAACATTATTCTGATAATGTCATAACTATCAATGATATTAATTATCAGCAACAACTGATATAACAATTATATCATTCTTCGCAACAAGAAATATCATTAAACATTTTACAGCATCAACTGCACAAGCCACATTACTACCACCACTTAGATCATCATCATCATTTTCTTTGTCATAAGATCTTTATAATCAACATTCATAGACATGCCAGTAAGATTATTGATATTACATAATCAACACAAATATATCAAAGTATCTAAATCCTGTAAACATCATCATCAAACCGAATGCAGTTATAGCCAGACATATTGTATATTATTGACCATCATTTATCAAATATGTTATACTTTTAATTATTAGCAATTGATTATGGACTGAAAACATGAATAAATGTCATTACTTCTATATCATATTACAACTAACTTAAAGACCCATATGATTTTGACAGGAGTGAACTTTATGGAACACTAATTAACTTAATATTCATAAGTTAAATCTGCTTATTTAACCCATTAATAAAAATTTGGGCTGGATCAATATATCGATATACCGATACGTATCGGTTTTCAGCAGCATATCGAATATCGATACGCAAACATGCTGTAAATATCGCTGTATCGTTTTAACAATCCAACCTTCTGCTTTTTTTTTTATAAAAATAGGAAATTCCAAAAAACTTCATTCTAAAACATCATTGAAGTAAGAGCAAAGAAGTGTTTAATGCATCTGTGTCACCTAGATTTATTAGAAATGTCCTTTCATAACTAAGAATACGAATTGACAGAAATTAATTAACACAGATGATATATAACCGAATCAAATGTTCGGCTAGATTTTTTCAAGTTTATAGAATGTTTTATCAAAATTGTCTTTTATTGACATAAATATTGTCAAAACACAATGGTCTACACTGGATTTGAAAAAATAGGTCCACTGTATCGTCAATACGTATCATTTTGTATTTTGTTAAATCTGCTTATTTAACCCATTATAAAAATATCCCATGTCACTTTACATCTTTTGATGGTAAACAGGTAAATCAGACTGAGAGCAGAGATTAAATAATCCATGGTCTGATTATTCTATCTTTTACTATGTTAACCTGCATAACACGTACACGATATTCTGTTACTTTAAAATGCTTTAGCAGAACTATGTACTCCATTTCGACCGAAAGGTGAATATTAAAATGAGTGTTCATAAAAGTCATCATTATCATCTAATAGCTTTAATCATCAATATCTCGACAAATATTGAGAGCTTTCACTTTCTATATTAAACACTGTAGCAAAAAGAATTAAATCAGAGAACAAGTGCAGTTTTTCGATAGATACACAAAAACATAAACAACTGCAACCAAATACCACGTGCAGTTTGCCGATACTCAATAAACGTATATGCAACGGTTCTCGTCATAGCAATACATGTACATGAGTATTAAGAAAACATTATTCCTCGGGATCACTGTTTTCACTGTCTGACTCATCAACAAGTTGAGGCATGTTAGCAGCATCCTCTATATATGAGGACCAGTCCTTAACACCAAACACACCACTAAGGTGACGAGCATAGCCAAGGTACCAGATTACAGCTGATATGTGCGCGCAAGTCCCTACAACTCTTGATCCAACTTTACATTGGCAGTACCATGCGGTTACTAAAGCAGGATTATACTCAATCCACAGTAAATAAGACCGTGCACTTGTGTGTCGACTTTGAATTCTGGCACGAAGCATTCCGTCCTCCTCATCATTTACCATGATGTTGAAGTCGCCATCTTCACTCAGGTGTTCTGAAGCATAGAAACGTGCGAGCTTTAACTGATACACTCCAATGGTAATGTGTCGAAGTTCCTCTTCAGAGAGAGTTGGGAACTCCACCACTGAAGTAGCGCCGTCCAATGGTTTCCATTCACGTGTCCTTCGGTCTAGTTGTTCCTCTTGCACGCGATTCTGCAAGGTGTTCGTGCTTGCTGCCAAGACCTGAAAGTAAAGGAAACTTGCACTAAATCTGAATTTACCTTGAGCGAGTGAGCTGTTGTGCATAACTACATGTATCGTGGAATGTGCATGTATGTATAAACAATTTTCAAAAATACTTTTATAATAAATGGAAACTGCAATATATCTTATACAAAAAGTGAGTAGAATGAACTATCATTTAACATTTATATAATGTAGATATTGAAACTTACAGCTATAACTATGAAAGATCAGGTTATATAGCTTATAATACCATAATACAGTACCAAGCAGCTACGATCGTCTAATATCTATAAGTACAGCTGTATAAACATATTGCTAAATTGCTAAAGCTAAATCTATAACACAGTTTTGTTTGAAATAAAACATTCTTTGTAAATACTAATGAAAGTGAATTGTCATTTATAGTATACAACATGTACCTTCATCTTTGCAGCTACTCGCTGGTCTTCTTCTGTGCTGCAATGTATTTAGAAGTGTGCGATACCGGTTACACAATGCTGGCACAAGACGTAGATAGTGTCCTATGGCTGGTATTTGGCTGTTAGGCACTATGTTCTGGATATATTTCCACTGTTTCAGCCGTCCATTTACCGATTCCACAATCCATCTTATCTTTGTGATAAGTCGGGATGAATTAGCCTATTCAATCAAGTATATAAAGACAATAAAGCAAGTTATCAGAAAATAAGGGTACTTTTGGCTTTAATCTGCGTGTATATGTATGTATATGTATAGACTTTACAAGAAGACACAACACTAATATACCGCAGTCTCCCAAAACACGCACCTCGCACAACATACACACAAAACACCGCATACATGGGAGGCCGTCCTTACATGACCATAGCTGTTAATAGGACGTTAATAAATCAAACAAACAAACAAACAAAAGCGATTACCGATTACACAATGCTGCCACAAGACACGAACGTCAAACTCGTAGGTTTTACCATGGCGATGTTTTGGCTGTTAGGACTATGTTGGAATTTTTGTTTCACCGTATATTACCGAGTCCATCAATCCATCTTTCTGGCAAATTTGCTGAAAAGTTCCTGATAAGTGGTCGTGATTGTGTATTATTAGACTGATGTGTTCAAATCCTAATACCTTGGGGTAAAATATATAAAGACTTTCAGGCTGAAAAGAAATGCTACTTATCAGATAAAATAAGGGTACTTTTGACATACCAGCTTTAACTGCGTGACAGTATATGTATATTCCAGTATGGATCGGTTTTTTTACCTGTAAAGGATTTCGCTAAGTGAAAATTTTTGAAAAGTTTGAGCGTTACAATCAATGTCAATTATCTATAGTAATCGAATTTTCAATGTCAACTTATAGCATTTCTGTTAAAGAACTGTACATCTTTGATTATTCAGTAACATTTATTCATTAAATCGATAAGCAATCTGATTGAAATACAGATCCTTATAACCACTCCGTTCAATAGAGGATCTGGACAATATCCCGTTAAGGGTCATGTTCGGATGACCTTTATACCACGTGTAATTCAGATCAAAATGCATATTCTGCACGTTGCTATATCAATTGACAACGCTATTTCGCCCCAACATATATATATATACGATTAGCTTTGTTGTGCTCTTTGGGCGAGATGACTACATACACGGAAAATAATTCTGACAGATTTTCAAATATTTACTCGTCCCCTGAAACTCACTGTCAAAAATTTTGCCAGCGGCAATTTGATTGGCCATTTGCAAAGGTCACCTGGACATGACCCCTAATGGGATTTTCTCAATCGATCCTCTTATTCAACGTAGTGATAATATGGATCTGTATTTTAATCAACGTAGTGATAATATGGATCTGTATTTTAATCAGATTGATCGATAAGGAATAGCAAATCAAACAATGACTTAAAGACCTAGCAGCAAAATTGTTATTTTTTCAACACGAGCAATGATATTGAATTACCTCTTCAGTAGGATGTTGTTTTAGTCCTCTGTTAAGGAAATGTGGCATCTTGCACTTGAGTCCGAGATCGTTAATAAAATCCAAGGAATCACGAAATCCTCTATCAACTACCAATAGGTCATCCTCCTGCAGCCAATCTTTCATATGCTCCATGTTGCTGCTAATATTGTGTTTCAATATGGAGGCATCATTGTTTTTAGAATCCGCTAAATAGGACCAAGAATCGACACAATATAGCCAGTTGTAGTAACGATAACCATCGGCTTTACCAGCGGGCGATGCTTATGCATGCTGTAAGACCGTCGTTGGAATTTGAAGTTGTTACTTTTTGAATGTATATGTAAGTCCCATCAACTACCAATATGGCTGGGTTCTGGCAAATATTGCTGAAAAGTTCCTGAGCAAGTGGTCGTGTGTGATTGTGTATTACATCCTCACGACTGATGTGTTCAAATCCCTACATACATTGGGGTAAAATTGGATGCCAAGAACTTTCTGGCTGACACAATAAGATCGTCGTATGTTACTCTTTCCGATATTAAACAGAGTCGACAATAACCGATTTGACATACCAGTTCTTAACTTGACTAATAGCAAAGCAATACATGTTCGACTGGATCGGTTTTTGGTGCATCGTAAAGAACTGGAACTTAGATGCGAACATAAGTCTTCAAAATCATCCTTTGTAATTCCAGTGAGCGTTACATAATCAATGTCATTCAAAGTATTTCTATTATCGAAATCGATTCTGTACTTTTCATTGCGTATGGCTATAGCTCTTATGTGAGTAATCAACGATAAAAAATGTCACTTTTGTTAAAGAAAGTTTTTGGTTCTTCAATGGAATCTTTGATTAAACGCAGTGCTTCCTCTTTGAAGTATTTATCATTGTCTATGTGATTACAACAACATCTAGATCCAGATAACAGAAGGTGGCCCTTTTTCAACAAACAATTTGTATCTGCTCTCAGTTGCCAAAGTTAATAGTTTCGGACTCCGCTTTTTACAAATGCAACAAGTGGAATGGCTATTTCCAGACGATAATATGGGGTAAAGGGATATTTTGTGGACTTTTCAGATGTGCTTCTACTCTAGATTTCTTAGCACTTGGAACGTAGTCAGGGTCATTTTCTGTATCCGCAAGATTGTCTTTAGTAGAAATCACTTACTTTTAATGATCTTTTATATCGTAAAAAACACTTTTTGATCAATCAACATCATTGTCATCACAGTGGCCCTTTTCCTAAATGTTCAGTGTATTATGAATATGTATCACGGCAAACATACAGCCTTTCCTTAAGAATTGTTCTTTTAAACCACAATCTAAGCACAGGAAGTGCTTAGGTCCTGTCCCAGGCATCCTACAATACAGATGTAAAGAAAATCAGCCTTCAGATCACTAACACAACAGGTTATATATCATATGTAATGCATTTCTACATTTGAGTTATGATGAAGAAATTGTATTGTTAGGACTATGATTGAAAGTCAATATTTAACTTGTTTTCTTTGGAACTAGGTGAAAGTATTGTACCTCAGGAATTTAGTATTTTACTTCTGTAAAAAAATGTTACTAGACCTTCGACTATTGCCATTAATTAAAAGTGTGAGCTTCTTTTTTTATTTCAGAATAAATGTATCTGTGTTACAGTATTGTGAGGGAGAGCGGTACTCTATATACAGTGTCTGTGTTACAGTATTGTGAGGGAGAGTGGTACCTCTATATACAGTGTGTCTGTGTTACAGTATTGTGAGGGAGAGTGGTACTTCTATATACAGTGTGTCTGTCTGTGTTACAGTATTGTGAGGGAGAGTGGTACCTCTATATACAGTGTGTCTATGGTATAGTATTGTGAGGGGAGAGTGGTATGTGTTACAGTATTGTAGAGGGAGAGTGGTACCTCTATATACAGTGTGTCTGTGTTACAGTAAGATATGTGCTATAATACAGAACTTTATACAGTCGAAACTCGTTATCTCAAAATCGCTTGACTCGAAATTCCGGTTGAGTCGAATTAAGTTTGAAGTCCCGGTTTGGTTTTTTTTTCCCCTTCTTTGTATATGTAATTTAAGATCGGTGACTTGAAACCCCAGTTGTGTCAGATTATAAAAAGTGGGCAAATGGAGATACAGCCAAGGGAAAATACTACTACAACAATGACTGCTAATTATGAATTGTTTAATAATCCTCTCAAGTCTGGCTTCCTAATTAGTGTCACTTTATACAATTGTGACTTATACAACTGTACATGGATCTAGACACGACGCGTGTTTACACAATCACACTCAGCAAGAAGTGTATTTGATTTAATCAATATTCTATAAACTGTATAATTAATAGTGTTTGATATAAATTTATAAAAATGAAAAGTAAAAAAAATAAAACCGAATGATAATCTGGATATTCGAAACTTACTCGCCTTGAATAAATCAATGACCGTCGTTTTACCATTAGGGACACCATTGAACAGAACCACAAGACTTACGGAACACTACATGTTCCGTGCGGGCATGTAAGATATATTTAACACACATTGATCCTGTTAGAACAGAATAGCAAAAATAGCCAATAACAATGCTTTGTAGATTCTAGTTCAATTTTCGATAATTTATTTTAGAAAAATTTAATGGCGAAAATAAACACCTTCATCTTTGTATATTCGTTTATCTTTATAGCTTAAAGAATAACTGTAAAGCCAAAGAAATATGTTTATCCGTTAACAAATTTTCCATCCAAATCCCGATGTCGTTATCTGCTCAGTCTGAGCCAATACTGGTTAGTCCTGGATTCGACTTTTGAGGCTAAGCCTAAATTCGTCTGTCAGGCTATAGTACACCTGAAACTGTTAGTATTATAATAGGCCACCTAAATAAATCCAGAAATCTAGGCCTAGTGCAGTATTGCACCATGTTCCAAATTAAAGCTGATTTACTATTAGTTGATACTTGTTATTCAACGTTAGTTGTAATGCTTACATATCACTGCATGTAAATTCCCGGGACTGTTCCCGTCAACTGACGAAGTCAACGACGTGAGCTTAATGCAGTTCAGTTAGTTTCAGCTCTATGGATAAAAAAGATTTCAACGAAGTATTTAGAGTAAACTCGTCTTTAGTATAAGTAGGTTATACATGACTCTGTAACATCTCATGAGTGCTTTGTAGAAAGCGAACAGGTTATAAGATAAGTATTGAATACACTCAGTAATACAATCGCGTATTGCTCTATGTGCACCAGCGGTCCGTTAAACAATAACACACGAGATGCATTTTAATCGCTGTTGTTCGGATCTCACGGGCCAAAAATAATTACGGACATTGTGTTATCCGGAAATTATTTTCGTCGGAATGTTTTAGAATAACACTTACTATACACAGTGGTGGTAATTTAAGATAATGTCTTAAAATATATTAAAACAGTTATCATTATAACAATTACATAGTTCATATTATGCACAATGAGTGAATTCCAGGATTTACAATTCCGGATAGCCGTGCCCGATTACGTTTTACATTATTATAACAGCCGCTACGATCTCGGGCAGAACTGATTCATTTTATTTCAAAGAAATTTCTTTTTTTAGCATTGGCCGCATTTATGTCCAAATTCGATATTTTGCATACTGAAATGAATTTTTATTTTGGTTCCGTTACCAAAATACGGTGTTTGGACAAAAACTGCGGCCAATGTTAAAACTACGTTTTTCAAGATATTGTAAAAAAAACGCTCAAAATGGCTTAAATATATATCTTTATTTAATCCATTTACAAGCTTTCAATGTGGAAAATCTTATTCGATATCAAAAATATGGATACTCAACCCTTGTGGAAAGCTGTATTTGTAAGGTTTGACGTTGTTTGAATTTTTATAAAATTATGGGGCTAAAATAGGCCCTTAGTGCACCTACTCCTTTAGGATATTATCTTTTCTCTTCTTCCTAACTGACTTTATCCTTCCTTGTTTTGTTTGTTTGATTAATTTACGTCCTATTAACAGCTATGGTCATGTAAGGTTTGTTTGTTTGTTTGATTAATTAACGTCCTATTAACAGCTATGGTCATGAAAGGACGGCCTCCCATGTATGCGATGTGTTGCGTGTATGTTGTGCGAGGCGCGTGTTTTAGGAGACTGCGGTATATTCATGTTGTGTCTTGTATAGTGGGAACTGTTGCCATTTTTATAGTGCTATATCACTGAAGCATGCCGCCGAAGACACCAAGCAACACACCACACCCGGTCACTTTGTTTGTTTGTTTGTTTGTTTGATTAATTAACGGCCTATTAACAGCTATGGTCATGTAAGGACGGCCTCCCATGTATGCGGTGTCCTGTGTTGCGTGTATGTTGTGCGAGGCGCGTGTTTTAGGAGATCTGCGGTATTTTCATGTTGTGTCTTGTATAGTGGAAAAATAGTTGCCATTTTTAATAGTAGCTATATCACTGACCAGCAACGCCGCCGAAGACATCCGAAGACAACAAGCAACACACCACACCCGTCGGTCAACTTTGTTGGTTTGTTTGTTTGTTTTGATTAATTAACGTACCTAATTAACAGCTCCATGGATCACATGTGCCCAAGGACGGCCCCACCTCACATGTATGCGGTGTTGTTGCGTTGTTTGTCCTGTTGCGAGTCAGCAGTGGGTGCGTGTGTTTCGGAGAGACTGCCGGCGTTATATTCATGTTGTGTCCTTCTTGTACTAGGTGGTACTTGTGCGCCCTTTTTTATAGTGCTATATTCTCTTGGAGTCATGGGCACCGCCGGAAGTACATCTAAGCAACCACACCCCGACCCGTTGTCACATTATACTGGACATGCGGCCCGCGAACCAAGTCGTCCTCTACCCTTGTTGGCTGTAGCGCTCTCCCTACAGCAGCCGAGGCAGACAGAAAATCTATACCTTCTTTTATAGGACTTTGCGTTGTTGTCTTCGGCCAGGGGGACAGATCACCAGAGCCTTCCTCACAGGGGCGAACGCTCAACTCAAGGCCAAAAGTGAGGCGGTGCCAAGAGAGGCATTAGGAAGTATAAAGTGAGTTAGAAAGAAGAGAAAAGATAAGATCCTAAATTTAGTCGCCTTTTACGATCATACAATAGGGGCAGCAAGTACAATTCTAACGCCCTACCTGCAGGGCCAGGTCATGTAAGGATGTGCGAGGTGCGTGATTTTGGAGACTGCGGTATATCAAGGTTGTGTCTTATTGTGCTATATCACTGAAGCATGCCGCCGAAGACAGTAATATAATTTTTATATCGGACAGGCATTTCAAAGTTCGAACAGGTTCATCTTATTCAGAAACAGAAACACAGAACATGGGTGTCCCTCAGAGTGGTATCCTGTCTGTTATACTGTTAATTTTGAATAACTAAATGCCAATCTACGGAAGGATTTCTATTTTTGGATGGTTTCTTGATCTGTTACAGATCAAAAACATGCACACTATTGAACGACAACTACAACAATGTTTAGGCAAATAACAAAATTTGGCTGCCGAAAATGGCTTTTGATTTTCAAGATCAAAAACTGTCTGTATGCACTTCTGTCAAAAACGAAAACCACACAATGGCCTCACACTCAATGGAATTAAAATTCCAGTTGTTGAACAAACTAAATTTCATGGCCTAATATTTGTATTGAAACTGTCCTTTGTTCCACATATCAAAAATATGAAGGATAAGTGCTCGAAGGTGCTGAACTCTTTACGAGTTCTTTCCCGTTCTGATTGGGGTGCAGACCGTGAAATGCTTCTACGTATCTATCGGCCACTTATTAGATCAAAACTTGACTACGGCTCGATTGTCTATAGATCGGCTCGCAGCTCCTATCTACAGATGCTTGATACTATCAGAATCAGGGACTGCGTCTCGCACTTGGAGCTTTTCAAACAACACCAGTGAAGAGTCTCCATGTGGAAGCTAATGAGCCATCTCTAGACCATCGACGAAAAAAATTGTCCTATATTTTTTTTCTGGAACTAAATATAAGTTTCGACACCATTGACGAGTACACTGTATCAGATGTACCACCATGGCTCATTCAAACACCTGATATCATTTTATCTCTTCGTGAGAGTGCAAAATCCAGTGCATTACCTGAAGAACACAAATCCTCCTTTCGAGAGTGCATTAGGACTTTTCCTGACCATGTTTAGATCTACACTGACGGACCAAAGAATGGTGATTATGTTGCGGCAGCATGCTGTACATCTAATCACTGCTCCTCTATTCGACTCCCGGATGTTGCCTCCATTTTCTCTGCGGAAGCATGTGGTATCGGTGTGGCGCTTGACCATATCGAAGAACACTGCATAGAAAAGGCAATCATCTGTTCCGACTCTCTTTCGGTTCTTCAGGCTTTGAAATCAAGAAACCCTAGAAACACATTAGTCCAAAATCTTTTGATCCGAACATTTTGATTGTCTTCTAAAACTGAAATTACTTGTCTCTGGATTCCCAGCCATGTGGGTATAAACTTAAGCATATCGAGGTCGGTCCCAAAGCAACTCGGGTTCAAATAAATCTGAATTAAGTTCTATAATATTTTAATGCGTAGCTAAGATTTGATATTTGGCCTGCTCATCGCTGTTATATTGATGTTTTTCTTACACAATTTGTAAATATTATAAGACAGACTTATATAAACACTTAACAGTACGCATTGTATAATGCCCTATCTATGGTTAGTATTGTGTATGCTATAGGCCCATGTATATGTATTTTAATATCTATGTCCTGTTTATTTTTCTTAACAAAATTGTTTGTGTGCTTATGAGTATCAACTCATGTCTTTGTTATTCTATTTTACCTAAATGCTTTATTCAATGGTATCTATAATTGAATTTAAAGATGCACCATAGTGCAAAGGGTTTTTTTTTATTCCGAGATACAACTATATTTTTTTTGTAAATAAAACAAGAAGCTCTAACCTTTCAATATTTTGAACATTTTCTTTATTCACGCAACAATGTGATAAAATCCATTCATAATGTGATTGATACAATTGTATAGGGAAAACACCTAAATGACTTATTTTGACAGGATGCTGTATCATAACACCTTTCATGATATGTGACATCTCTTTTTCTAGATACTACACTATTCCCATTGGACCCAGACTCCAGCAGCTGAAAGAGATTTCTGGTATGGCTAGACTTTTGCAGACAACAAAGCCGAGGCCTTCCAGATTTGTTCAAGACCTCCATGAGTCTCCTGCCTGGAATGAGTTTGTCGAGGAAGTAGAAAGAGATGTCAATGCTCTCTCATACTTTTCTGATGGGTTCAATCCCTTCCACCACAATATAACAGCAGGAAACTACAGCATCTAGGCCCAGTCTGGACTAATCCTGAATTTGCCAGCGTCACTACGATCGAAGAAAACTACTATGCTATTTGGACTAATCCCAGGTACATCAAAAAGCCATTGTACCATTTTTTACTTTATAATACTGAAATTAAAATTATAAATAACCAAACAAACAAGGTTTTCGTTGCATCAAACTAGTTTTAATCAAAGTCTTGTTAAATGTCGATCGTCTGTTAATATTATTAACGTCCTATTAACAGCCAGAGTCATGTAAGGACGACCTCCCATGTATGTAGTGTGTTTATTAGATTAACGTCCTATTAACAGCCAGGGTCATGTAAGGACGACCTCCAATGTATGTAGTGTGTTTATTAGATTAACGTCCTATTAACAGCCAGGATCATGTAAGGACGACCTCCAATGTATGTAGTGTGTTTATTAGATTAACGTCCTATTAACAGCCAGGGTCATGTAAGGACGACCTCCAATGTATGTAGTGTGTTTATTAGATTAACGTCCTATTAACAGCCAGGGTCATGTAAGGACGACCTCCAATGTATGTAGTGTGTTTATTAGATTAACGTCCTATTAACAGCCAGGGTCATGTAAGGACGACCTCCAATGTATGTAGTGTGTTTATTAGATTAACGTCCTATTAACAGTCAGGATCATGTAAGGACGACCTCCAATGTATGTAGTGTGTTTATTAGATTAACGTCCTATTAACAGTCAGGATCATGTAAGGACGACCTCCAATGTATGTAGTGTGTTTATTAGATTAACGTCCTATTAACAGCCAGGGTCATGTAAGGACGGCCTCCAATGTATGTAGTGTGTTTATTAGATTAACGTCCTATTAACAGCCAGGGTCATGTAAGGACGGCCTCCAATGTATGTAGTGTGTTTATTAGATTAACGTCCTATTAACAGTCAGGATCATGTAAGGACGACCTCCAATGTATGTAGTGTGTTTATTAGATTAACGTCCTATTAACAGCCAGGGTCATGTAAGGACGGCCTCCCATGTATGTAGTGTGTTTATTAGATTAACGTCCTATTAACAGCTATGGTCTTGTAAGGACGGCCTCCCGTGTATGCGGTGTGTTGCGTGAATGTTGTGCGAGGTGCGTGTTTTGTTATTACAAATAAATATCAAATTCCTTATTATATGTAATTATCACCAATATAGGTATTTAGGATGTTCTTATTATCACTGTTACATAGATACATCATTCCTTGAATGGTATCAATTTCCATTACACATTGCCTTGTTATTGTAATAATCTTTATAAATTTTAAAGCAAGATTTTTGATTGAAACTATTACAAACCTGTTTTAAGTAACATATTATAAAACAATAAAATATCTTGTTTGTAATGTTCAAGAATATTTTGAATTCACTGACAAGCAAATATCTCCATTTTGGTAAAAAGTGTTCGTTTCATTTTTGGCGAGGGTCACCTCGCCATTGTGATCGTGGTTGCAAAATTCTCTTACAGTCAATTTCTTCAATATGATTGGCTAAGAACTTGCTCGCAGATACTAGCGCTCCTAGCGGCAGTGTATTCAACAACTTTGATTTTACCGGGAATTTTAAATAGCAAATTTTGAATATGAAAGTTACTGAAAAAGCGTATCTGTAATGTTGAAATAGGAATAGTAGATTACTGCTTTCATATCCTTACCATATTCATCATCCAAATGATCTTAGGTTGGAAAATTTTCACTTGAATTGTGTACAATGTATCTAGACTTTTCGTCCCGAAAATATTGTTTTCAATACATGAAGACGTTTCGTCCCGAAAATACTTCGCTTCGCCCCACGCGTTTAGTCCCTACTAGTGACAATTATCCCGCAACGGAAAAAATGAAATCTATATTTCACCTCAAACATTAAAATTGTTACAATAATGATTTTTGCACTTTGAATCATATTAGTTCGGGAGCAAATATATTTCAGGACGATATGGAGATTTGTTTATCACGGCTGCGTTATTGTTTATCACGGCTGCGTTAACCACATGTACGTGTAAATCCACAATGGAAGAAAGACAACTCTAACAAAATTTTGGACAAACTTGGACTACTGATAAAATAGCACGTGACAGACGGTGAACATTTTGTAAATGTCCAAGGTGGCGTAATCTTAAAACTAACGGCAGTTAATAAGGTATGAATATTTACCACATCCATTATTATCGATAATTTTATAAGCACATGTATAAATATCAGATTATATCTATATACTAATCACGTTCAGAGATTACCACTAAACCATACTTTTAAAACATTTTAGTTATTTTCACCACAGGAGCTTGACGTTCTGATCATATACATACAGCATATTCATTAAACTAGGTAATACGAAGTAAATTTTTGGCCGAATGACATAAATCATATATGGAATGTTCATATAACTCGAAGTGATATTTTTTGGACTACTAGATCGACGAAAATGCCGATTTCTTCTTCATAATTCTTCCGTAAAACGACACTTAAAAAGCTGTTTCAATCTGTAACAAATGTAGAGAAAACTGTTAATTGTTTAGCAATTATCCTGAACACATATTTTACCAACAAGCATCAGAGATTAGCAATTAAAACTTACATAAACATATTCCCGACTCTCACTTGCATTGTGTGATCACTCGAGCGGAACTAATCTCTACCACCTGGCTCAGTCTTACAAATGCAATCGCACAAAAACCCACATGATCACTAGTTTTAGTGCGATTACCGGTACATTTTAGGGTGTGAACAATGTTAGTTTTTTTTAACTTTTTACTCAACAAAATAGACTTAACGATTTTCATGATCAGCACCATCATTTTCTGTATAACTTATTAATTTACCACTGTACCCATGCATACGTGTGTATTTATACTTCTTTGTGCACATTATATAAGAACTGCTATAGACTGTACTTTACAATCAATTTATGAAGGACAAAACTCTTACATGTAAGAACAGGAGGACTGAAGAACAGCGGGAATTAAACTTCAATAATATTTCCTCTATGCTGGTATTGCTATTTATGATTAAAATGTTTAATTATATGATATTAGCCTTTTCAGTAATTACTCTGTTAATACATTTATTGTTTCCTTATGTTTTACAGAATGTCAGCATGCATGTATCATTTCAACTGGAAACAGTCCAGGAGAAGAATTGTGTGAACAAAAAGAAGTAATTTTCAACTGTGGAAGCTTAATATTGTAATGATTTTCAATCAAATTCTTTATTGTGAATTTAACTGTAATATGATTTAAGCATATACCTGATATTTGTTTATATTCTATGACATGTACATGCTTGAAATGAAATGAATAAATAAAAGATTATTTAAATTTAAAACACAATATGACATTAGCTGTTTATATTTTTTGTCAAAAACATATTAAGCTTATCGTTCATAACACACTAATCGTCATCTTCGAGACAATTTAATGAAAATCAATTAAACATTATTTGTATAACACATGTCGTCTTATGTTTTCCCCGCCTTGACTATCAATGTTCCCTGATCACTCTGAAAGTATTGATTTTACCTTTTTTTCGGTCACCACATGAACTGCCTTTAAATCAATCACACCAATGAGACATACATTTACTGCATTCATTATAACACTGTAAGGCAATTCTGCAAGATC
>NW_027188594.1:0-18318 GCF_041381155.1 Argopecten irradians | reverse complement strand
GAGGGCGAAGACTTCGAGAAAGGAGGGAGGAGTGTAGCGGGATTGGACTGGGTCGATCATCGGTGACCAGGTAGCGCTACCAGCGCTACCACAAGCACGTATAACTGGAGATTATTCTTGGTTACATCTTGGTTGGTTCAGCCAACCAGCAGCCAGGATTGTAACCAGAAATTAACCAAGAATCTACCAGGAATTGACCAATCAGAAGCGCGGAGGGAAATTCATATGGGCAGCTGAGCGCGCCATCAGTATGATACAGATCGAAGCGGTGATCAGCGTGACAGCGACATTTCGATCATTAGATAATTAGAAATCTGCGCTTAATTAATAGGTTTCTTGATAGGTAAGTGGTATATTTTTACACACAAGGTGTTAATCTAATATGTGATGTAAAAAATGTGATATTTTGTTAAGAAAACGTTGCATTTGATCGTTTAATTGATCGAAGCTCGTGATCGCTTAATTAATTAGGTCAGCTTGTGTAATCTGTCGTAAGTCATGCTTAATTAATTAGATATTTGGAATATATACTTCAACAAAACTCTTTTCCAACCTAAATTTACTGTTATAAGTTTGTAATAAGTTAAACAATATAGTGCATTTTGTCAATAAAACAGTCCTGATTAGGCCTAATGATTTAATTTAAAATCAAATTTGCCAACGGCCAGACCTCGATATCGATTGACATTGATTGATTTTATATTCTCATTAGGAAAGTATTTCCGTTCTTCATATTTGATTAGCATGTAAAATCTGCCAAATTTGATATCATTTAATTACTTCAGTAGTGATTTTAATTTTAAAGCCTATTTTAATTGGTATTAATTGGCTTATAAATACTCAAATTGTTTAATATTCTAAACAATCTTGCTACATTTTCTTCTCTACTTTTATAGGCCTATCATTGAGCAATTAATGCCAGAACATTATAAAGTTAATTAAGTCATTTAATTGTTTAGATACAGTAAACAAAAAAATGATAGATATGGTTCATGAGAAAGAAATAGAATAACACAGTTACAAACACAATTATTCAAAGTGGGTTTTTTTAAACTTCTAGGCCTAAATCATAAAATCTTTGTTTTGAAAGGAAATTCTGTAATATATATAGAAATGACCGAGATATTGGTAATATACCTAATTTATGATTAATCAATACGAATCTTTGATAATTAAGATTGTACCAGAAACATATATAATAATATGTATATATATATATTTCTGATTGTACCCATTGGGCCTATTGTCAGGCCTATCCTGGAAGTGTTTGAACTTGAATTCGAAGTGTTGAGTCTGTTATAGGCCTAGTTGTGGCCCAGCATGATTTCTTTGCATCACAGGAGGAGGTCATATTTACCCGGGTATAAGCTAGTTACAGTAAACAGTGACATTGATAACATTGCAAGACATACTTTTTGTCCTGCTACAGATAATATTACATATTTATATTCAATCCAGGCTTCTAGGTACATACTACAAGCTTTGTTTGCTCAAATTTCATGAAATAAACACTAAACAATAAGATGGGTCTTAATTCTTGGCATACCCTTGATATAAAGGGGAAGCCGTTTATTTTAACTGATTTAAATTTATTTCCCAGAAGCAGAATGTACAAGTAGGCCTACTAATGTGGCTTACCTATTCTTACTTGTAGTTGAAATGATAGATATTTTGTACCTAGGCTATAGCAGTCAATGCCAATTTTGCGATGATGTATAATTTAACCAAAACGGATTTATATTTAACAAACTGAAATCTATATCCAAATTATATCATATATGATGGATTTTGGTGCAGTTTGAAATTCAGGAAATTATCATCAGTGTTTGCTTTGTTTTATAGTACAAACCACTCTAGATCACTACTGCGTTTCTGTATTATAAAAGGCGATAGTCTGAAGCGTTTATATGACACAGATATTGTCAAAACACATGAACTAGCTTCCGTTCTCAATCTACTTGGTATAATACAGAGACAAATGGGAAAGTCTGTAAGTGCATGCTTGTGTTCTATGGTCATTGTTTTTCAACATTTACAAGAAAAATCAAAGGTAACAAGACATAAAGGAAATTAAAATGTATTATTTAATCAAAGATAGATGACAGATAAATGTGAAAGGAGATTCAAAACACAAATGAGTTTTCATGCACCCCTGACTCGCCAGACGCTTGATTTATTTATATTATCATAGCCTTGCTAATTCCTGACATAGATTACATAACCAGAAAAAAATATATATACCGTATTCGCCGTAATTAGCACCCCTCCCCCTATAAGCATCCCTCCCCTTTTCTGGAGAAGGAGTTGAAATTATATAAATGCTCACCATCCCATGTATTTAACAATGTTTTATAACATGTGATGCCTCTGAATTTTTAAGGGGCTGTGGTGGTTGAGTAGATGTCCCAACGTATTACCACAAGACCTCTACTACTGGGTTGCGAGTTCGACTCTCATGTGGGGCAGATGCCAGGTAGTAGGTACTGACCGGCGTGACCAGCTGGTCGGTGGTTTTCTCCGAGTACTAAAACCTAGCACATGTTTACATGACCCTGGCGCGTATAACTAACTTTAAAAAACCAAACCGAAGCCTCTGACATAATCATTGTATCCCATATTACATTAATTTGCGAGTCTTTAACTTAATCATGACATAATAATGCGTCTTATAGGTTAAAAGGCATATGATATGAATGTATTATAGATAAATGTATCATGAGAAACTGAGTACAGAAGGAGATCAACTACTGCTGATTTTTTTTTTATCCACAACTTACATTTTGGTTAACTTAATGAGTACTCCTTTTGTTACGTAGTTATATATGTATATATATGTTATATTAAAATATATAGCATAGGACATTTCTACTTTCAATTTGAGCAAAAAATTATATATGCAACTACGGCAGCGCGGCTATGTATATATATACCTCAAGTCATTCTGCCTTGCCAAGCAGAGAATTCCAAAGGCCTTGTTAAATTATTTGATATGCCACGAGCCTAAATGGTCGTGGCATATCAAATTATTGAACTCGTTGGATAACTTTCATCTCTATATAAAACAATATTCCGTCTACTGAGACAATGATGCAACAAATCATATACCTAGCTTATAATATGACGTCAAAACTACATGTGATGTCATGATAGTGTTATTACAAATGTGTCTTACGATAGTTATGACATGGCTGGACTGGCCAGTTTTGTGATAAATTTGTTTCAACAATACCTGGTATGACTTCATTGACTTGTTCTCTTATGATCTGTCAGTGTCTGCATGCATATTATAAATCAGGAAGCTTAAGTACAATGTGATCCATTTAATTTTCAGCACATCTTCATAAAGTGGACTCGAAGGACCTTGGGAATGTAGCCCTTGGGTAATTATGCCGATAAGACTTGTCTTACAACAGACTTAAACTGATAGGTATGTATATATAGCAGTCTGGTTCTTTAATACCTAGCAGGTAAGAGGTATCAACTAAAAGTCGTACATTGAAATTAATTTGATAACTAAGTTGGCAACAAAATAAGGATACGAATGACATACCACTAGAAAAAAATAATAAAATAGATCATTACGCATCGATTTATGTACATGTATATCAAAAGAAAATTGTTTTTGCTTTGTAAAAAAAATTAACTTGCACTTTTATTTATGCTACATACACTAATATTTTAAATCATTAATTTAATGATAACACTAAAATACTGCTTATTTTTCTTTCTTTAATGGTCTTGTTTCATTGATGCCAAATGGTGTTTTCCCTACATGTGATTTGTTCTCATTGCAGCATTTACGTACAGTCAACCTATCCCGTAACCAGCTGATTACTAGTAATTTGTTGTACACGCCCACCATCCAGGTGCCTGACAAATCCATTTACATCACCTACAGGACTGGTAGGACCTCAGTAGGTTGCAGTGTCTCCTCCAGGTCCTCAAACTCTCCTTCAATAATCTTCTGTAGGTATATAAAACTGTATACTTTTCCAAACAATCATTCAATAAGCATACCTGTACTTGTGTCTTTATGGAATCTGTGGTCATTGATGTCTGCAGCGCTTAATTTGCTGACAATCTTTAATTTTATATAGCACACATTATGATATGATTGTCTGCAAAGCTCTGGATTCTATATAGACTATAGGTTCCATAGGAAGAGAGTTCAATGCATGTATTAGCATTATAAACTCATTTTGAGTGTTTTTTATACTTTCTGGGGAGAGGGGCCCGAGATAGGCCCTAGGGTATACTGGAATTAGGGTGTCTGTCTAGCGAACTCCTCATAAACCACTTGACAGATTTTGATAAAGTTTGGTACACATATATATAACCCTGACATAAAGGGGAGTTGAAAAGACTATAGGGTTCTGCAATTTCCCTTTTTAATGGACTTAATACTAAATTTGTGCAGCGTATAGTATCAGTCGGCCACCCTAGCGACTTTGTAGTATTAAAATTGTTTAGTTAAACCAGGAAAACCATTTATCACGCAACAACAATATACTCCATAAGATGAAACAGCCATTTTGACAGTAATTAGTTACGTTACCATGTTAACACTTAGTGACGTTATAATGGTCACGTTTAACTTTTGGTTTAATTTATCCCTTTTCTTTGGCTTATTCTAGGTTTATTTTATATACTTGAATTGTGAATGTAAATGTGATAATATTCATATTATTTACAAGGCTTTATTGCCCTCTACAAACAAAAGCTTTGGATTATTATCATCCAAGTTGGTACTGCTAGCTAGTTTACCCTTGGACTGGTATTGCTACAGCTGCCCAATCTTAAGAATCAGGTGCTATCTGAGATGTGTTTAGAGGACAACAGTCTCACTCTGACCACAGAGCTGGCCCTATATTAGTTCTGTGTACTACAGAAATTTGACCTTAGTCATAACTGGTAAGTCATTAAGGCAAAATTGTGAGGATTTCATTAAGAATTGGAAAAAGAAGTTGAATAAGTAAGTTTCACAGTTACTTTAACTTGAACTGCAGTGGACCATATCAATAGTTTGAGGAATACTGGGTATTTGACTCAGCAGAGGTTGGTATCAATTATAGTCAGAAATAGACATATATATATATACTGGTCACAATATGTCAATAACATTTCAATACAAAAAAAAAATCCAACAATAAAAATATGACGGTGTTTTGCAATAATGTTTAATAGTTAAATGAAGTGCACATTTTAAAATGCTGACAAGAATTAAAGCAGTCTACATTCAAATTCACAACCTCCGCAATCGTGCAATAGAAACATTATTTAAATGCATTTTCTGAAATACCATGGCCAGTATACAAATGAAATTATTAACAACTGGCAATTGAGTAGGTATATACTAGGTGTTGCTGATACTGTTATTCCGTAATTATCCAATGGCTTTACACTACATTTGTATAAACAAAGACTGTGATCTTTATTCAATTGGTAGGTGCAGTTGTGTGTGACACTGGTAAAACAAATAGATGGTTTTGTTACTATGTATTTGATGGGAAGGGGTGTCTGTTCCAGGAATGAGGGGTATTCTATTCTGTTCCAGGAATGAGGGGTATTCTATTCTGTTCCAGGAATGAGGGGTATTCGATTAATAGCAGTTCGAGCTATTCAGGGTTTTGTTACCAAGATTATATATGGTTGGGGCATGGTCAGAACCATGAAATCAGTTATGACAAATAGGGGATATTCAGGAATGCAAGTTCGAGTTAGAGGAGACTGTATAACTCATTTGATAAAATTGTTGCATCTTAAGTTGTTGGGGCTGGCTGCTGGAGGACTTATATTGCTTCAGCATTAAAGAGTTATGCTCGTTTTGTTTTACCATGGATTACAATGGTTTGAAACAAGGGAAGACTTATATCATATGCATGGCAAAGATGGTTGAACCCTATTTTGATACTTTTGTTGAAAGTTTACTTCAAAATGCTAACTTTTACTGAATTCATGAATGAATAATCAAACTGTTGATACTTGATTGTTACATAGTTCTTCATACATTTGCATTTGTTTTATTTCAGAAAATGAAACCACATTTCAGAAGACACCATGATGGAAGTCTGAACCTTTCAGATACCGTACAAGCTTCCATAGTGAAGAGGGAAAATAAGGAAAGAGGATGGACTGCCCCTATTTCTCCAGGAATGGTTGCAGCTGCTGCAGCAGCTGCTGTAAGAAAGCAGGGTGGTGACACAGAAAATGTCATAGATGTCCTTGGGGAATACACTCTCCAATTTGGTGCCTTGAAGTATGCATGATATGAAATCTTATAATCATTACAACTTTTGTCAGGCTAGTTATTGTGAATATAGATTCTTCCAGATCTCATAAAATTTCATTGGTTATTCAGTATTTAAAAGTATTATTCACAAACTAGCTTAACAAACTCCTGTTATATCCTTATATCTTATTAAACCTGCGGCGGAGCTGCACTTATATCTTATTAAACCTGCGGCAGAGCTGCAGGAGCTTTCTCTATCTTTATATATGTGTCAAAAAAGTAAAACTCAAGGATCTACCTGTAAACATTTATATTCCTGAAGAGCCATTAAGAAATGGCGAAAGTACTAGAGAAAGGTCATTAAGTTTTATTATATATGTATATAGACTAAGTAATCAATATAGTGTCTGTCTGTATGTCAACAGATGGTTAAGAGATATTAGAAAACTGATGGCATGGCCATACTTATAAAAATGATAGTTATGATGGCTGGCAGTGACAGTTTATAGATGTGCATAAGGAGGTAGAATTTTCTATGAGAAATCAAGGAAGATAATAAATATTTTTGTAACACTTCAATGAACATTGTAGATGCTAGAGATAAATATCTTAATGATGATTTTTTTTATATTACAGAGGTCAGACTTTTCGGTGGGTGCTGGAGAATGCTCTCGGATATGCCGGCTACCTCGTGTCTGCATCTGAATCCGAGACATCTTCCAGCTCTCATAACAGCAAAAACAAGGAGTCCTTCATAAGGTATGTAGGCAGCTTTCCTGAGGGCCGGGAGGCAACACAACAGAAGAGGCCAACACCATCCAGGTTATCTTCACTCGTGAAAGGACCTGCCCTGCCACCTCATGTGTTAGCCTCTAAAATCAAGAATGTTACAGCAGAGCGAAAGATTAAGCCTTGTAAGTCTTAATATCACTTTTATGAAAATTCTAATTTAACTTTGATATTTTTATAATTACTCTACACAAAATTTAGGATTGCAGATATTAGGGCTGTTCCAGCAAAACATATATGGTAGGGGGGGAAGGCACTTTGAAATTTGTAGAGTCACCGATAGAAGCGATTTTCAATTTTGTTGACCCTCACACATATCTATTTTTTTGTGAACAAGATTATGGTATAGAAGCGATTTAATTTTTTGTTTTGCTCCAACATCTTTTTGGATTTACATATTTTGATTTCTAGTATCACTGAAGAGTCCCGGGACAAAATTGCACAGTATGTGGTGCAGTGAACTATTGTTTGATATGCTGCATCTATTCTAAATTTGTATAAAGATACAATCCTCGCAGAACCAGCGGAATTCTACTAAAGATACAGAAGTATTTCACAAACGTAATGCAAGTGTAGACATCTAGTCATTCACATTTTAGCTTGTGAACTGCCACTATCTCCTCGACTTAATACCAGTGAATTTAAATAATGATCTGTTGATGACAACAGTATTTTTCCAAAACTAATCCATTGTTTCTCTGTACCATTGATAAGTTTGAATGTATATTTATATTTTAAATAAATATTCTGTCATTACATGTATATCAAAACACCCATGAAATAAAATGATTGTTTTTTATTGAAGATAAACACAACATTAATATTGACAGAAATTAAAATTATTCTCAACTGTTAATTTTGTAGTCAGGGTGACTGAAAACAACATTATAAAACACAAATTTTGCATTTTATTTCAAATGTTGCTTCAGATAGACCCACCCACAGAAGTGATTTTATTGAAAAGCCACTCTGGCACAGAGATGATTTTATTTTGAACCCACCATGGCATATACTATTTTTTAAAGTGCCTTCCCTGGGTGCCATATATGTTTTGCTGGAACAGCCCTTAATTGTAATTGAATGCTTGTGGTTTTCAAGTGTGATTTAGCAGAATTTTGTTTTTGAACAACCAAAGTCAACCAAAAGATACACTGTATCATTAATGTAACTATTTGGTGTTTTTGTTTTGCAGCAGTGATTGCTGAGATTGAGAGGAGGCAAGCTAAGAAGTTTGCAGGTAAGTGTCACTGTGAAAAGTTAATTTCATAATTTTATTTTGTTTTTAAGGTTTTAACAAGCAATGACATGATTTTAACAGAGTTTGATCAATAATTAAAACCTTAGTACAATAAATCCAGTAAGTCACATTATTGTTGGTAGAGACAAAGCTTATGTCAAACATTAAATGCTTATGTTTTTATAAATACTGGGTATATAAATTTCATAATTAATACAAATAACTTTCCAATGCACATGTTATGAAATCAGACTCTCAATATTAAGCAAGCAATTTCTGGGTCAAGTTCTTACTTAGTCTTTTGTTGAAAGACCAGTAAAGTTGTTTTTTTCTTTTTGGCTGAAATCCTTACTGGGTAATTATTATAATGTACAATTGTACATATAGGTACAGTATTCGCTGTAATTAGCATCCCTCCCATTTTCGGAGAAGAGGTAAGTTTTTAAGTTCAGTGGAAATGGAATTATGACAACTGATAATGTGCATCCAATCAAACCAATATGATGCTGGAATAACATATATTTAGGAAAATTCTGTAGTCCACCAGCTAGATCTAAAATTGATTTTCATTATAGGTAATTTTTTTATTTTTTTTTTTTTTGTGTGTGTATTTATTTGTATGATCTTTTATTTTGTCAGGCGGTTTTGTAAGTATAGATGTATGCGAAATATATGCTTACTTATGCTTATTTCATTGCTTTGTGGCTATTGAATATAATCCATTTCTTTCATAACATAATCACCTGCCTTAGCTTGCACTGTATTAAATGTCAAGTGTATTCCCTGTAGTAAACATTCCATTCTTTTTTTCCATTTATTTATGCCCCTTTCCATTATAATATTCTAATTAATATATATTAGCATATTACCAGAATATATATCTAACATGTATATAGTAATACAGATAATGTTGTCTTTTGTGGTGGCTTCTTTATCACAGAAATTATTCATACATAATATATATATATATATTCACATCATTCTTCACATTTCTGTGATAAATATCAAATTTAATAATTTGGATGTGGGATTTTTGTTTTTAATGACTATATGCAATCTTTGTGGTGACTAAACCTTCCATAGCCTTTAACATTTAACTATGAATACTCTTCAGTCTTGCTAATAAATGTATAAATATCACCAGCTCTTAACCTTTTCAAGTTATATTTGCTAAATATATGGTGACAATTCAGGCTAATGCTTATAAGTTATACCTATATAACTGAAAACACCGTTTATTTAGAGTACACTCAGATTTCTGTGTTATACATGTATATCCATGACATAAAAAATCTATTCAAATTAATCCTTAAATATACCATGATCATTTGTTAAATTAATGTGATATTGCGACAATCACAATAATATTATTGCCTATTTCAACTGTATCAATTCTAATGGGAAACATCAATGAATTTATCAATATGTTGGTTTTTTTTTTTTTTTTTTTTTTAAGGAATGTTGAACAATAAAGTAGTTTTATGTCCTATTTTGTGATGTTGTTATGCATCAGAAATGTTCATTTAAAAGTTGTTGCTATATTTTTTATCAGAAAACACTTGTTGGTAAAATGTTTGATTCAATACCAGATAAGACGAAATTGAAGATTGTTAATGGATAAATTTTCATATTTTCTACTGCTGTTTTCAGGATCGACAGAGGGATCAAAAGGTACATCTACAGTTGAACCTCCCAAAGCATTATCAGTACCAGGTATTCTTTCTACTGTATCAGCATGATTGCATCACATACTTATATTTATGTTTTACATGTACAAATCATAAGTAAATTATTTTCGAATGTTTTCAATTTCAAAACGGAATAAAAAGAAATAAAGCAAAAACATGTTTGGCCTATGTCGTTACATGGATCTTGATCACGATCAAGCTTTGATTGCTAGCTTATGTCTCATGAAATCTCTTATGGGTGCATGTACATTGTACATTGGTAGTTCAAGGGGATGAACATTCTTCTAAACAATGACTTGTCTTAAATTTCAGCACCATTTATACCTAGAATTAACGTTGGAGAAACCAAAAAGCCTCCTCACCCCAAGTCATCATCAGGTAAGAATTCCTATTTATCACAAACCAGGAAAAATTTGTTTCAGACAATACTAGATCATATGTGACATCAGAAAATTCATATGAAACACCACATCATATAAAAAAATAAAATCTGTGTTCGACATGAAACCTTTCAATTGACATAACCTGATCCTTGCAACCTAAGACATTCATATACTGTGAATTAGGATATTTTGAATGTGGTCATATAAAAATGCATACCACCACATGGAATCAATGTTATAGAGAATTGTTTTTGTGAACACTATTTTGTCAAATGTTCTGAAGTTTTTAACAAAAGAAAAGATATTAGACATATGAATGATATTAAATATGTATGCATATATAAAGATATTTATTGTTTTTTATTTTAGCACCAGTTTCAAGGGGAATGGACTTTCAGACACCTCCACCACCAACATTAGCACCAGGTAAATATTCCTATCTAGCTTTTAATCAATTTTTAGAAATGTTATAGCATCCACACCTGCTCAGTTTTCTTGAAAGCTCACTACTTTTTAGAAGAAAAATATAAATTTTCATAGTATACATGGATTTGTTTAAATCCATGAAAGTAAAACCTATGAATATGCAAGTCAAAAATATTATGTGAGAAGATTATTTAAAGAAAATCAAAATATTTGTAGAACCAGCACCAATACCACAGAAACTACAGCAGCTACCAAGAAAATCAACAGCACAAACACCATCATTAGGTAATCACAGCTTTGTTTGGCTCAACTGTGTGGGGAAAACACCATATTTATATTTGTACTTGCTAATCTTATATTAGTAACTTATATTAGTGAGCTTATGCCGGAATCCATCAACAATTCACAAAATTTTGAAAACTACGTGTGGTGATGTTACTGAAATTAATCTTTCTAGTAACATCTTCCTTAGGTATAGAAATGGTTGACCTGACACCCGACCCTCGCCATGGGGTGCTTAGGAGCCAGGCAAAAAGTGAACATATTGGTAATATTGCTATGAATTATTTCTGTGGAAGTTACCAATGGATATTGTTCATATTTTGCATATTCCATTCATAACAGTTTCCCTAAAAAAGCAACCCCAATTTAATTATTTTTGAACCAATTTTATTCCAGCTCCAGTGTCAAGGGATCATCAGTTACCTGAACCTTCCACACCTGCTTCAATATCCGGTAAATTTAAGTGCTGACTATTTAAGTGTTGTTGCCCAATAATCTTCAGTTCTGTTATTTTAACTTCTAACATTGCGCTTGAGATTGTAATATTGTTTTATCTCTTTCTGAAAAAAGTACATTTACGAACATGTCAGACTTAAGGGTAATACATTCAAGGACATGTCAGACATCCGGGTAATACATTCAAGGACATGTCAGACATCAGGGTAATACATTCAAGGACATGTCAGACATCAGGGTAATACATTCAAGGACATGTCAGACATCAGGGTAATACATTCAAGGACATGTCAGACATCAGGGTAAAACATTCAAGGACATGTCAGACATCAGGGTAATACATTCAAGGACATGTCAGACATCAGGGTAATACATTCAAGGACATGTCAGACATCAGGGTAATACATTCAAGGACATGTCAGACATCAGGGTAATACATTCAAAGACATGTCAGACATCAGGGTAATACATTCAAGGACATGTCAGATATCAGGGTAATACATTCAAGGATATGTCAGACATCAGGGTAATACATTCAAGGACATGTCAGACATCAGGGTAATACATTCAAGGACATGTCAGACATCAGGGTAATACATTCAAGGACATGTCAGACATCAGGGTAATACATTCAAGGACATGTCATACATCAGGGTAATACATTCAAGGACATGTCAGACTTAAGGGTAAAACTTTCATGGACATGTCAGACATCAGGGTAATACATTCAAGGACATGTCGGACATCAGGGTAATACATTCAAGGACATGTCAGACATCAGGGTAATACATTCAAGGACATGTCAGACATCAGGGTAATACATTCAAGGACATGTCAGACATCAGGGTAATACATTCAAGGACATGTCAGACATCAGGGTAATACATTCAAGGTCATGTCAGACGTCAGGGTAATACATTCAAGGACATGTCAGACATCAGGGTAATACATTCAAGGACATGTCAGGCATCAGAGTAATACATTCAAGGACATGTCAGACATCAGGGTAATACATTCAAGGACATGTCAGACTTAGGGTAAAACTTTTCATGGACATGTCAGACATCAGGGTAATACATTCAAGGACATGTCGGACATCAGGGTAATACATTCAAGGACATGTCAGACATCAGGGTAATACATTCAAGGACATGTCAGACATCAGGGTAATACATTCAAGGACATGTCAGACATCAGGGTAATACATTCAAGGACATGTCAGACATCAGGGTAATACATTCAAGGTCATGTCAGACGTCAGGGTAATACATTCAAGGACATGTCAGACATCAGGGTAATACATTCAAGGACATGTCAGGCATCAGAGTAATACATTCAAGGACATGTCAGACATCAGGGTAATACATTCAAGGACATGTCAGACATCAGGGTAATACATTCAAGGACATGTCAGACATCAGGGTAATACATTCAAGGACATGTCAGACATCAGGGTAATACATTCAAGGACATGTCAGACATCAGGGTAAAACATTCGAGGACCTGTCAGACATCAGGTAATACACTTGGCTATATAATTACCACATGGATACTTGATCACCACATGGATTCTTGATTACCATACAGCTACTTTATTACCTATTTGCTTATTGATCAACACATGGATACTTGATCAGCTCATTGCTTATTGATTACCACATAACTTATTGATTTACACATGGATTCTTGAATTTACACATGGATACTTGATTAACACATGGATACTTGATTACCACACAGTTAATTGATTACCACATTGATTCTTGATTACCACATGGATTTTTGATTTACACATGGATACTTGATTACCACACAACTACTTGATTACAAAATGGCTAATTGATTACCACATGGATACTTGATCAACACATGGATACCTGATTACCATATAGCTACTTGATTACCATATGGATACTTGATTACCACACAGTTACTTGATTACCACATGGATACTTGATTACCACAAAGCTACTTGATTACCACATGGATACTTGATTACCACATGGCTCTTTGATTACCACATGGATACTTGATTACTACATGGCTCTTTGATTACCACATGGCTCTTTGATTACTACATGGATACTTGATTACCACATGGCTCTTTGATTACCACATGGATACTTGATTAACACATGGCTCTTTGATTACCACATGGATACTTGATTACTACATGGATACTTGATTACCACATGGCTCTTTGATTACCACATGGATACTTGATTCCTACATGGATACTTGATTATCACACGGTTACTTGATTACCACATGGATACTTGATTACCACATGGCTCTTTGATTACCACATGGATACTTGATTACAACATGGCTCTTTGATTACCACATGGCTCTTTGATTACCACATGGATACTTGATTCCTACATGGATTCTTGATTACCATATGGATACTTGATTACCAACACAGTTACTTGATTACCACATGGATACTTGATTACCACATGGCTCTTTGATTACCACATGGATACTTGATTACTACATGGCTCTTTGATTACCACATGGCTCTTTGATTACTACATGGATACTTGATTACCACATGGCTCTTTGATTACCACATGGATACTTGATTAACACATGGCTCTTTGATTACCACATGGATACTTGATTACTACATGGATACTTGATTACCACATGGCTCTTTGATTACCACATGGCTCTTTGATTACCACATGGATACTTGATTCCTACATGGATTCTTGATTACCATATGGATACTTGATTACCACACAGTTACTTGATTACCACATGGATACTTGATTACCACATGGATACTTGATTACCACATGGCTCTTTGATTACCACATGGATACTTGATTACTACATGGCTCTTTGATTACCACATGCTCTTTGATTACACTCTTTGATTACTACATGGATACTTGATTACCACATGGATACTTGATTACCACATGGCTACTTGATTACCTCATGGCTCTTTGATTACCACATGGATACTTGATTACTACATGGCTCTTTGATTACCACATGGCTCTTTGATTACTACATGGATACTTGATTACCACATGGCTCTTTGATTACCACATGGATACTTGATTAACACATGGCTCTTTGATTACCACATGGATACTTGATTACTACATGGCTCTTTGATTACCACATGGCTCTTTGATTACTACATGGATACTTGATTACCACATGGCTCTTTGATTACCACATGGATACTTGATTAACACATGGCTCTTTGATTACCACATGGATACTTGATTACTGGATTTGACTACACATGGATTACACATGGATACTTGATTACCACATGGCTCTTTGATTACCACATGGATACTTGATTCCTACATGGATACTTGATTATCACACGGTTACTTGATTACCACATGGATACTTGATTACCACAAAGCTACTTGATTACCACATGGATACTTGATTACCACAAAGCTACTTGATTACCACATGGATACTTGATTACCACATGGATACTTGATTACCACATGGCTCTTTGATTACCACATGGATACTTGATTACTACATGGCTCTTTGATTACCACATGGCTCTTTGATTACTACATGGATACTTGATTACCACATGGCTCTTTGATTACCACATGGATACTTGATTAACACATGGCTCTTTGATTACCACATGGATACTTGATTACTACATGGATACTTGATTACCACATGGCTCTTTGATTACCACATGGATACTTGATTACTACATGGCTCTTTGATTACCACATGGCTCTTTGATTACTACATGGATACTTGATTACCACATGGCTCTTTGATTACCACATGGATACTTGATTAACACATGGCTCTTTGATTACCACATGGATACTTGATTACCACATGGATACTTGATTACCACATGGCTCTTTGATTACCACATGGATACTTGATTACAACATGGCTCTTTGATTACCACATGGCTCTTTGATTACCACATGGATACTTGATTCCTACATGGATTCTTGATTACCATATGGATACTTGATTACCACACAGTTACTTGATTACCACATGGATACTTGATTACCACATGGCTCTTTGATTACCACATGGATACTTGATTACCACATGGCTCTTTGATTACCACATGGATACTTGATTACTACATGGCTCTTTGATTACCACATGGCTCTTTGATTACTACATGGATACTTGATTACCACATGGCTCTTTGATTACCTTATGGATACTTGATTAACACATGGCTCTTTGATTACCACATGGATACTTGATTACCACATGGATACTTGATTACCACATGGCTCTTTGATTACCACATGGATACTTGATTACAACATGGCTCTTTGATTACCACATGGCTCTTTGATTACCACATGGATACTTGATTCCTACATGGATTCTTGATTACCATATGGATACTTGATTACCACACAGTTACTTGATTACCACATGGATACTTGATTACCACATGGCTCTTTGATTACCACATGGATACTTGATTACCACATGGCTCTTTGATTACACATGGATCTTGATTACCACATGCTCTTGATTACACATGGATACTTGATTACCACATGGCTCTTTGATTACCACATGGATACTTGATTAACACATGGCTCTTTGATTACCACATGGATACTTGATTAACACATGGCTCTTTGATTACCACATGGATACTTGATTAACACATGGCTCTTTGATTACCACATGGATACTTGATTACCACATGGCTCTTTGATTACCACATGGATACTTGATTACCACATGGCTCTTTGATTACCACATGGCTCTTTGATTACAACATGGATACTTGATTACCACACAGTTACTTGATTACCACATGGATACTTGATTAACACATGGATACTTGATTACCACATGGATACTTGATCAACACATGGATACTTGATTACCACATGGGTACTTGATCAACACGTGGCTTATTGATTACCACATGGATACTTGATTCCTACATAATTACTTGATTACCACACAGTTACTTGATTACCACATGGATACTTGATCAACACGGAGGCCTCTTTGATTACCACAAGGGATTACTTGAATCAAATCTTGGTTGATTGATTACCACATGGATACTTATGTATTACCATACCAGCTATTTTGAAAAGTTAAAAACGAATTTGGATCGACTGTAGTTTTAAAATGGCTACTCCAGTTAGCCTAAAAAAATTAGTTTTTTCCATTATTTTTTTGGATAAATTGTTTGAAGCTATTCTAATAAGAAACATTTTAAAACAAGCAGCCAAAGTTAATTCTCAACAAATAACAGAGGAGTAAAATAATTATGGGTCAAGAACCACTCAAATCTAGGGCAGAAAGTTTAAAAAAAGGGATGGGGTTTTATAAAATTGCTTTTTGTGGATTGAAAACAACTTAGTGAATCCATTGAAGATAAATTTTGATTTAAGCAAAAAGGACATAATTGGACCGCTATTTCAGTGACACGGGGATATGTAAGTTTCAGGTCTTCAAGTTTGGAAGGTTCTTTTCTTTTACAAACTATTATTCTTCATGATTTACATAGTGTCTAATTCTTTTCCACGAAACCATTAACTGAAGAAGATTAAGCCTAATTCCTCAATCTACCTAGCTGGCAGGAAGCGAACCATACCTCAGTGTTGATTATATAGTAATGGATCCAACCTAGGCATGGTTATTTTACAAGGATGTAAGGTTATGGGTGTTCCATTGATTGTGATTCTAGAGATAGAAGCCAGCTATGGTGGTTCCCCACCACCAGGCAGAGAGTGGGTCCACAATGTCCCTGCCTAATGTGGATAGGTACTTTCGCCCACTTCTTTTGTTTTTTCCTTTTGGATGCAAGAGCGATGCTGTGGTAAGGGCCAAGACTCATTTGTCCCATATCCTAGCTGCCACAACCAAAGGAGTTAGTCTTCTGGAGGGATTCTTCCCGAGGAGTTTGGAAGGTCCTTGGGTTTTCGGTCATTCTACCTCGATATGCAGCCGTGGACTGTACAGTGTCCCTAAATCCAAGGCGGAAGGTGGTGAGGCTGGCCAGTCACCAACATTTAGTTAACCATTTTGGACATTGGACATCGTCCTCCAGTTATTTCCATGCCATTCTTACTGGACAGAAATGGATGTGGAATGCATGAATTGTCCGCCTTCTTCGGAAAACCGGGCCCGGTCCTTGGATAACGAAGCTGTGGCCATATTACCCAAAGAAGATTGTAGGAGCAGCATGTGAAGACTGGTTACAGAAAACCCTCCCATTTTCCTCACAAGAATTGCAATGGAATCCTCAGGTCTGCCTGTGGGACTTCAGGGGTTTTGACTACTCCATCCTTTTGATGTTGTACCAAACATGGAGCAACATATGGATACTTGAATGGCTAATGAATGTGTACATTCAGGATGTGTTGCAGAGGATGGAGGAACTGAAAGCCAGCATAACCTCGCAGTTTGGCAGTATCCTGAAAATGGACTCCACTAAGAAGGTAGTTAAGAAGCTTTCTGGACCATCTGCAGGGACTGCTATGTGGTTTACCAACATCGGCAACGAATATAACCAAGTCATCATGTCTGTACTTACCACGCACGAAGGCTATGGCTTGGCAGATATGGCCGATGGTTTGGTGAAAAGATACAGTGATGCTGGGATGACACCACCTACCCTCCTGTATGTTGATCGGGACTGTTGTGGATCATCGTCGGTTAGGAGACTCTTCAGGAACTGGCCCAATCTCCAACTGAAGCTGGATATCTGGCATTTCATGAGGAGAATCTCAACTGGATGTACAACAGATTCACATATGTTGTATGCCATGTTCATGGGTCGCCTGAGTCATTGCATCTTTGAATGGGATCAGGATGATC
>NW_027188593.1:0-18323 GCF_041381155.1 Argopecten irradians | reverse complement strand
TTTGGAAACAAGAAAGTAATCGCCAGGGTTGGCAAGTCGCGGTAAATAAGGAGGGTGATGGGAGGACGGTAACCTTTTCCAACTCAAAAAACCTCGGTCACAAGGCGTGCCCTTATGAGCAGGGGGGCATTATCATGCAAATTGCCGGAGGTACTTGAGTCCTGTTTTTAGATGATTCTTTAAAGTGCCATGCATTCGCGTTAAAATTTGTGAATCGTGCTTAATCCATCACAGTGTATCGGTCGAAGAAGATGTGTACTTGTGTCATGCTCCATTGATCACACTTTCAACCAAAGCCGATTTCCACAAAACAGAGGCCAGATGACATTATTTTTATAACACCCCTCCTCGTTATGTTAAGTAGTAAAGGCTTGCAAACCGCTGGAGTAAGTGTCTTTTCATATTTGATAAATTTGATGATTTTATAAGATTTTATATTACAATGCTTTTATTTGTACAGATTTCGTGTATTTGGAACATACCGATAAATTATTGATCTACTTTATATATATACATCCAGACATACTTGAAAAGAACAAAAATAGATGCAACTAGTAAAAAACCCAAATTAGGAGGAAATGCGGTTGGATAAATCTAAATCTAGCCCATTGCGTATACTCTGTAGATTAGCAGCGTGGTTTAAAACGTAAACATTTAGTGGGAAAAGCGTACAATAAGTTGATATTATGATTATTTGTTTACTTACTAATCATCATCCAGTTTTGTATATGCGATATGACCATAGATTTCATATTAAAGTTGATATAAAGGCCGTGATGAAATCGTACAAGCCCTTCAAAGCGGTAGCAGCACCCCTTGTCAAGTTTCGATTTTTTCTTTCTTTATTCTGAGTTAATGCTTCTTTCAATCCCGACTTGTCAACCCCATCAGGTCAACAATTAAATTTCATTTTGCTTCTGTTTTAGATGTAAAGCAATTCTAGAAACCAAGTGTTTTTTTGAAGTATTTTAATTATTTTTGCATACTTATATTCTATGACTGTTTCTACCATTTTTGAAATCATATAAATACAGGCTTTTTAGGATCTCACTTACATTTTATTGAATTCCATGCTGGCAAGCGAGGATATGGAAATTGATCATGTGTGTTTTTAATTCTAATAAGTACACATCGAAGACATACTTCGATACAAATTAAAGAAACAGCAACGACATGTGAACAAGTTATGCAAACAACCATTATTGTTGTAGACATAAGTGGTTATATGAGATAACGATGTCTTTGATATAATTTACTGCAATATTATAGGAAGAAGAAGGTCTAACTGACATAATGGTTAAGTATCTAATCGTTGCCTTTTAAAAGAAAAACCTCAGGACCCATTAAATGTCTATGACAATAACATTTATTTCAAAATGTAATATTAGCAGTATTACAATAACGTAATTGGAAATATAAGTTATTATAAGTGTAAAGCTAATTTGCATACAAAAACCATAAATATACATTACCAAAATCATCAGGAAAGAAAAACTAAAATTGATTATGACAGTACTATAAAGTAGGTATTTCATGTATGCTTTATTCGTACTGGAGGCGGATTTCAGTACACAAAATACAAAAATACAATAAATATTCACCTTGACGTAGGTCATATAATATAACAAGAAAATGCATCGATCACAGAAACTCTTTGGATATTTCTAGATAAAAACATGTTTACAGGTATGAGTTGAATTCTCGCAGGAAGATGTCGTAAAGGGAAGCCAATACTAATTTCACGCATTACACAAACTGAGGGCATACAATTACATATTTGTGTGTAGGTTCATAGCGATACCAACTTCTCATTACAACCGATTTATTGTCAATGTAAACCCTAGTTCTAATACATGTTTATTATACGTTTTTATATATAGGGAAAGTTCCGTATAAGTCACTCTTAATGAGGTTGACATAGTTCATTAGATATTTTTATTTGGTGATATTCTTTTGTTAGTTTGTAAGAACATACAATCGATTAATGTAAAATGGTGATTACATATATATTCACATGATATCCGTTGCGATACGAATCTAATTCACAAATGATGCAAAAGACAGTTTTAGCCCCGATTATAAAAACAACATATGAATCAACCCTATGTATTGACGATATGCTGACGATTACAACATATCGCTCAAACAGTTTTAAATGTTGGTATATAATCAATATTTAGCGTTTTTGATAGATGAAGAGTGTGCTCTTAAAACTTCATTCTCTTATAGGACTACAAGCTTTCTCAGCATTCCATGACGGATGATGAAGTCTATTCCATATGACTGACCGTACTGCTGTATCTATGTCAACAATCATCAGGCATGATTGTATTGATATAGGTCTCGCTGTTACCTGACAACATACAGAAAAAATATGTTTTACAACATCTAATATATTCATTTTCGTCAGAAACAAAGTCTGATTGCAATAGCACAAACGAGTTTTTTATTTATTCTCTCTTTCGTTATGTTCATTTATATATGTATCAGATTATTTTGAAAATCTAAGATAAATGTTTCAGCTTTGATAACAAAATTAAAAACTAAACTTGTTTTCAATTACTTATTTTTCCTACCACATTTTGGATTGGTATGAATTATGTTTTTGTTTAATTACCGACCGGAAGGATTACTCTGGAGGTCTTCATAATGGTTTGGATTGGATCGTCCCTCCAATGACTCGTAAGGCCTGTGGATATGCATGTAAAGAATAAAACACAATGTTATGTTCTTCAAACTTATCTACTTATACTTAAATGCTTATTTTCCTTTTTCTTCATTACATCAAATTATATGTTGATGGTTCGAGAAATACAAATTTGTGATATTTTATATTTGGTCATCATATACGGGTTAGTTTGATTCTAATGTGCTCGAGAGCGAAAACGTTTAGAACATGTTCTATATTTGGTGATAATTAATGTTCAAACGACGACAAAAATGATTTTATGATATGGTCTGAAACCTAGAAAAGCACCTAAAATGCATAGTAATTGTCGATTTGGTTTTTGTATAGCTATGTTACAAAGCTAAATCGACTTTTTTTCTTCAGTCATCGAAATCAAAACAAGAAAGGTAGGACATTACATTTTTACCTACTGTCCCCATTTCATGGATAGTAAAGTGGACTACATTTACGATCGTATATCTTTTTTACCTCTCCCTTGACAGCACCTCACGATTGGCCTTGAGAGCTGAGTATTGACGCAATGGAGAAAGACTCTGATTTTAGATATTGTAAAATGATATTGAACAAAAGAAGTATATTGGGAGTGATGTCTATTCATATAGTACGCTCAAGACATGTGTGTATTAGTGAGCTTCATTTTTCACATCAATTCATTGTAAAATGTGAAAATGTAAAAAGTCAAATCAACGTCATGTTTGAATAAGATATAATGTTGCTTTAGACAAAAAAACAGCATGACATACGAGATCCTCTGAAGAAAAGCAAGACACAGCAAGAAGGTGAAAAACTTATAAGGTATTTGTTTGGGCATAAATGCATCCAGGTAACAGGGTCCTGATGAAACTTTTTAAAGTTTACATAGGATTACACATACCCGCCATTTCCGTTGTTAACATCTTCGGAAACTGAAAATATAAAGAGAATTATATATTTTACTTCATTTTTTAAAATAATTAACAATTCTATGAGAGATAAGACACGTGCATAATATGCAGTTGTTTTTTCCCGTTGGTTTGTAAGATATGTATAAGATTAATTCATATGTTTAAAAGCAACACTTCATGGTTTTACAACGGATTCGTCATCGCTTAATGAATGTTATGCTTTCATTAATGTCTTTACATTAATATTTATATTTCTGTATCAAAATAGTAATTAAAAATAGAATCTACAAATGTATATAACAAGATTGATCCCAACCTCTTTCCGCTTGGATTTAAAACAAAATATTTTTCATTCGCTTCAGAATTCCTTACCCTGTTGATGTCCTCCAATTTCTGAGTACACAGACGGCTTGGCAATCTTACTGGTGTCTAGGTGTGTTGATACGGGGATCTAAATGATGGTAATGTACGGTAACATCGTCGTAACAAAATGTAGAAACAAATACATTTTTTTACGATACATAATTTGTGTCACCTATAATAATGAATGTTATTCCTTAATCTATCTTAGGTGATAATTTCAGTTAGGACTGGATACTTTTTGGCTAGGGTTAACTAAATCGTTAGTTTAACGCATGCATTCTAGCTAACTGTTAAATAAGTTCACGAATGTTATATAAATCAAAGTCACAGTTATAAAACATATATCATGTCAATCAGATTACGAACATATCAGATAAAACGAATAAAGATATTGTAAAATAGATACAGACAGATCAATTGAGTCATCATTTACGCTGTAAACATTCTTACAAATGTACACATATAATCAGATAAGTTGATACTAACCCAATGCTTTGTATCTCGCACCACAACTATCCACCGTGCAGTACTACATGAATATGTTCATACGTTCGGAGGATAATTTGTGAGGTAAGATAGACACTATATTGGAGACTTGCAGTCATTTACACGTCTGTCTTGGGGCCTTATAGTAAAAATGACACTAAATGAAAACAGAAATGTTTCCACTGAAAGATTGTTGCCATGGAATCTCCAAAACAACTTTAATCAATCTACCGTCTTCATTAAAGGAAACATGATATGGGAACTAATGAGATATTTATACTAATTTCACAATATATAAATCTATTTGCGTGATGAATACATGAAGATAATTAATTATATATAAGTTAGTATTTAAGATGAATATAAGTAAACCTAATCCATGCTTGTGTTCATTTCTGATCCTATTGCACTAAAGGTCGAGGTAATTGACTGGTCGGTTGATACTTTTATTTAGTTATTGACATGCTGATTCACTTTTATATGTTAAAAGGTTTTACCGGTATCATAATGTTTCTTTTCGATTTCTGAAAAAGTCATTAGTGTATTAAGGTCCAAACGATTTCTTCATTTCAGAATACTTTATTGTCAGATGTTAAAGACAATAGGAATTGAGTAGCAGGCAGCATGCCAATACACGCCCTCTCCCTAAACAATTAAACCTGAAAATCACAAGTGAACCATTCAATTATACACAAATTGATGGCTGTTAGGTTTTGATGTCTGATCATATATCAATTCAGTTGTTAACACATTCAGATGGAATGTTTCAGTCTTTATTTTACAGAAGAGCTCATTGTCCATTAACCAAAGTGCATATATATTTGCTTTAACATTTCATTATTCAAATGAAATATGGACTTTTTTCTGTATTGTGGAACATGATATGGAATCTAATTTATTCCTTGAAATAAATGAGGAAAACTTACTTACCTATCCGTATTGTTTTGACGGGCGCCATCTGTAATGGATAGGGGTACGTTTATGGAAAGGAACAAAACAATACTTCTATGACATATGTTCAATATTTTATCACATTTCATGAAGTATTTTCAAAGTCTGCATATTAGCCAAGGAAAACATCTCAACTGATAGCCTACCGTATGTGATAATATTGAATATCAAATTATATAATATGGTATTTATCAACATTACCTCGATCTGAAAGTTGTATGTCTTGATATTTGTCTTGTTTCGGAATCTGGTCGGGGCTGTAGAAATATAAAAAAAAATACGTTTTTCTATTTTAACAGGAATACTTTAAGATGAATATGTATGTATGTATGTATGTATGTATGTATGTATGTATGTATGTATGTATGTATGTATGTATGTATGTATGTATGTATGTATAAACTACACTGTATGTGAAATATAGTCCTATAACACCAAATGGTTGGAATCAACTGTCAAATGCCAGATGCTTCTTTAAACTTAAAAAGGTGTTTCTCGATGTAAAGTTTATTCGACTTTCGACAAAGGTATTCTGCTGAATTCATACGGAAACATTTAGTGTAAAGTAGTGTTATCTACTTACCTACAGCATGCTAGTCTGTTTCCTGTAAGACAAATACACATATATCTTTATCACTGATCAACTTTGTATACGTGCTGCGTTTTCCTTTACAAAATGATCCACGTCCTAAAATGTTTAATGTGTATGTGGAAATTGTACTCACTTGTGACGAAAATCACGAGACCGATACCAATTAGAAGTGATATAACTCCAACAACTGTCAGGACTACTCCCGTTACAAACACACCGTCTGTTCCGAAGGAATTTTCTGTATATGATAAAAAGGAAGATGAAAAAGAAACACATGTTTGATAATCTTCTTAAATGTCGAAGAAAGGTTACATGTTTTTTTTTATTTATTTTAATTCCAGAATGTGTTATGATTCAAATTTCTATATGTTAGTCCATCGTGTTTTATAGTATCGATTGTCTTGTTCACGTGTACACAGTTAATAACTATTAAATTTGTTATCGTTTAATATATATAGATGTTCTCCTTTCCCCTTGAATTTACCTTCCCGCACAACACAACCCACAGCTTCAGTAGATGTCGTGTTTCCATATGAGTTGTAGGCTGTAACTTTAAAGAAGTATGCTTGTCCAGCGACGAGATTTTCTATGGTTAGACTATACCCATCTTTTCTATCTGCTTGGCTTGGTATCATCGATGGATAAACCTCCTTTGAGTTCAGAAATCTGTCGTCACTAAACAAAACTTGGTAGTACTGTGTGTCCCCTCCCCCACTCCAAGATATTTCAGCAGAATTGGGCTGAGTACAAGCTACCAGGGATATCGTTGGGATTCCCGGGTTCCCTGTCAGACCAAAAATGTATGTTTTACGTACATGTACATTATATAAGGATACATGTACTTATTTACGCTCAGGTAATGATGATTGATTTTTGCATTGATAAGAATTATCTTGAGTTTAAATTGTTTTTTTTCCAATTATATCTATGTTGAACGATTTTCTCTTACTTCAATCAAACTAATATTCAACACTTGTAATCATCTGTTGCATATTCCAAGGGGTAATATGGTATGTTTTTTTTTATTTGTAATTGATCAATTCCATCCAATATAGCACAAACTTCTAAGTTCTATAAATCTATTTTTATATTTAAAAACATTAAAAATTATATGTGCCGTATTTTCTTACTCACCAATCAAGGAGAGTTTTTAATATGTTATTCATCACCAAAAAATTTTGAGAGTTACAGTACTTTCAGCGCATAGGTGTTAAATATGTAAGTACAGGTAAGAGCTGAAAATGACTTTTGGCAGTAGTGTTCCAACTTTAATTACATTTAGAAATGAAGTGAAGTGAAATGAGTACATACGAGGAGACCATAACGTCAAATTGTGTGTCTACAATTTCAATTCTCATTTGTACCGTATTGGTAGTAATTGTAAATTAATTTATGCAGGTATGTTTCCATCTAAACATACACTAGGCATAAAATCATCAATTTAACAGTACAAATAAGGCATCCGAATGTATTTGAAATATAACTTTAATTTACCGTAATAATTGTTACAATGAGCAAGTAGCGTTCATAATTAGATTTATATTCCTTTGTTAACTTTTGGTTATTGCCATTCATTTTAATACGTTAATACATATGATAAATATGTATCTATTGCAAGACCAATACATATCCTTAAAAGCATTTATAACATACATTTAATATTAATCTTTTTTCAAACCTCCAAAAACGAAACTTACTTTTTTCCCGAACTGTAAAACGTAACACTGCGGTACCAAATGCGTTGGTGGCCGTCACCTTGTACATTCCAAACCAATCTTCCTCAATATTCTGACGAGTCACTACTGACCTCGCTGATATATTCTCTGTGTCAAACGTGTTTCGTATCAGAACGTCATCCGTCCCATTGACTAATTGCTGGACATTAACAGATTTGGATGACTGAAAAGTCCATGTAAACGATGGTGCCGGGACCGCAGTAAACATAGCTTGCAAAACAAGGTTTTCGGATTGCTGTAAATCCATCGTTTGGTTTCGGTGCAGTATTTGATGTGGTTGTGGCTCACCTGAAATTAAATGGAATCACTATAATAAGAAAACAATTTTGCAAAATGTCTCTTTTTACAGTCACATTTACCCAATATCATACTTACATTCAACAGTCACACTGATAAACATAGTCTCCTCTCGAACAACATTCCTAGCGGTACATCTGTACGTCCCGTGTTCTGATCTGTCCAGTTGTCCCAGTGACAACACAGGTGACACAGTGAAGTTGGTGTTGTCCGGCCGTGTCCAGACAAAGGTACAGTCAGGTCTACAGTCCGCGGTACAGGTGATGTCCGGTAACATGTCCCCCTCGATTTCATTATAACTTGTCGTCTGTGGTGAAAAGGTTACAGAGGATCCAGGGCCATCTGTGGAAAATGTGACTATGTTAAAGCATGTTTCTTAACGAATTGTGTATGATAACTAAAATTGTAGAGATCGATGTCCAACTTCATTCAATTCCTAAATAACCTTGTTGTTAGTAGGATATTAATATTAACAACAAACCAAACAACCACCAAATTAATCAATATTTTAAGTATTGTGAAAATCGAACAATAAAATTTTGAGGTTGATTTCTGCGGATCTTTTGTAAATCCTTTAACGGTTTTGTATTTTGTCATGCAAATGGTGAGTTATATTTTTGTTTTTACTTCTTTCAATAAAAATCTGCATCATCTGGAATACAATATATTGAAGAGAAGGTTTTCTTCTGTTTAGGCTAACTATTTGCACGTATGTACACCCGCAACTACAGCTAACATAATACACTGTAATATAGCGTAAAACAATATGTAGAATTCATCGAAATGTGTCTCAAATGTGTACCATGTGTCATGATGTTCAAAAACAAAGTGTGTTGAAAACAACATAACATTCTTTACAGAAGGGTATTAATAGCGGAATTCCGAGATAATGAACTATGATTTACAGTAAAAAACACGTCGTTGTCAGAATGCAACACTTTTTAAGCTAAAAATATTCATACAAAATATCGCCTTGGACAATGTCATGCTATTCATTTTGTTATGATGTTTTATAAACCATTGACAGTAGTGCAAGTTTTATATGATTTTTTAGTGGCATGCCTACACACTATATTATTTTCGTGCACTTTAAATAAACATTCTTTCAAAAAGCTTCATAAAATTAAGATTACAGCTTATTCAAAAAACGTTAGTGCCACGCGAACACAAACGTGTACATGCATATTACCCTAAATTACATAGCGATATAAAATAATGTATCAATGAAAAACATAACAGTCATTCAGCAACACTCTAGACAAAATACGAAGTCTTATAATAAAAACAATATGCATATATCCTCTACAAAAAACTGTTAAGATGATTGACGTAGTCGACTCCCCAGCATCATTCCTAGCAGAACATCTGTACGCTCCATGTTCTATTCTGTTCAGTTGTCCCAGTGACAAATACAGGTGACACAGTAAAGTTGGTGTTGTCCGGTCGTGTCCAGACAAAGGTACAGGCAGGTCTACAGTCCGCTGTACAGGTGATGCCATGTGCCCGTAACGTGTCACCCTCTGTCCGTATGTAGATAGAGTCTGATGGAGACAAAGTCGTGGAGGTACCTGGGCCATCTGGGAAGAATAAAAAAGTTTATTTTAGATATCTACATGTGTGATATTTTTCATAAAAGCAAGCATCATCTTGATATTTGCTTTGTAATAAACATATTCTCTTCAGACATTACATGTTTGATTTGATATTGTATTTGGAATGATCTGATAAAAGGCATTTCACGTAAGGGAATATCGAAGAAAACCAATTTATGGATGACTAAATGTTTGAATGACCAAACTGATATATACGTACAATAAGTTGTAGCATTGACTCCCACAGCTGTAGTACTACCGTGTACATTACTGGCCGTACACCTGTACACGCCCGTCTGACCACGCTGTATGTTGGTGAGCTGGAGACCTGGCCCCTGTGGTATAGGACTGACCATCCTTTGTCCAGATGTAGGTACAGACCGGGTTACAGTCAGCAGAACACGTGATGGTGGGGATAGTTTGTCCCTCCGTAGGCGTATAGGTCACAGCTGGTGGAGTCAAACTTACGGAAGATGGTCCGTCTTGAACAGAAAAATGTTTTTTTACTTACAGGTAACATTGATATGTACACCAACAGGTGTAGCATTGTCGTAAGAGTATAGATCACAGTTGGTGGAGTCAAACTTACTGTAGAAGGTCCATCTGGTAAAGACAAATAAGAATGTGGTGATCCCGTCCTGTTAGCTCCCTCTCGATCGATGGTTATTTCTTTTGCATGAAGTATTGGTTACACTGCTCAAATTAGGGACTGTATCGCTCATCAAACTTATAAGACGAGACAAATGTATAGGGTAAGCGTTTATTTCCTAATGATTTATACATAATTCGCCCCTTCACGACGATTGCAGTATACTAAAAACGGAATTCTTCAGTTTCGTCTGCAGAAGAAAGGTTTAAACGATTTAGCTCTGTTCCTATATCCACGTTGCAGGTACTAGGGGGTTCACCACAAATGCCAAATATTCTGTATATCCTATCAGAAACATATCTAAGGTATACATGTTTCTGATCTAGCAACACCAGAATGTTTCCTTGCCAAATTTGGTTATAATCCGTTTGTTGAATAATGACTATAGTAGCAAATTAAACTAATTGCATTTAATATCCCTCCAGCCACAGTGGTGTCAGTTTATACCAACTTATTCCAATATGATTAGTTTTTCTTTGTTTTCAAACTTAATCCGACTGTGAAGGAAAATATTAAAGAATAACAGATTTCTTTCATTCCCAATGAAAATTACAAATGAGTGACATCAATGCTTCATTATATCAATTATGATAAGAATCCTTTCAGTACTATATAATAGCAGAGATTTCGAGGAATTATTACCAGACGGACGAAAGAATACTAACATTTCGTATTTACTGTTACGTAAATAGTCGACTCGCCGACATCATTCCTAGCTGTACATCTGTACGTCCCCGTGTTCTGATCTGTCCAACTGTCCCAGTGACAACACAGGTGACACAGTAAAGTTGGTGTTGTCAGGTCGTGTCCAGACAAAGGTACAGCCAGGTCTACAGTTCGCTGTACATGTGATGTCCGGTAACGTGTCACCCTCTGTCCTGGTGTAGGTAGTATTGGCCGGGGACAGGGCTAGGGAGGTACCGGGGCCGTCTAAAAAAGATTGTAGGAATAAAGTTTAAATTTTTAAAAAAAGAAGATTTTTTCATGGTACAGTTAAAGTATGGGGTTTTGGATAGCAAGCTTCTGATTTCCCGAGACTTGCCTATTTTCCGAGGCGAAGCACAGCTTAGCAAGAATTTTGGAAAAAAAAGTAGGAAGCTAGTAAATGTAACCAAGTTACGTTTACATACATTGTATTGTAAATAAAGTAGATGTATATAAGAAAATATTTAAATTTTCCTTTTGTGTTCGCTTTATTTCGTTATCAACGAATTTGGCGTTTCTTGTTTATGTGAACGCCATTTTGACGCGCACACGTTAAAGATGCTCCACCGCTGACAAATGGTATTTTTTTCATTATCTAAACAGGAGCAGACGATTAAGTATTTGTCTTCAGTTACAAAAGCTATTTACTTTACACCATTACCACCATTGAAAAGTTTGAGCTTCTAATTTTACTTCAAGTTAAAAATATGAAAAACAATTAATTGCATCCCGAAAAAATTTCCGTGGCACTAATATCCAATATGGAATGAAGTACTGATTGCGCATGCACCAAAAGCGAAGTAAATTATTTTATATTATTTTTGTGTTAATTAGGCATATATATACACGATTAAACACCAATTATTGTTCAAATGATGAATTTCATTTATGCTCTGTCGGCGGTGGAGCAGCATCTTTACGTTACTTTACTTCTAAACAGTTTGAAAATATTTTAAGGATATTTGAATCAGTTCGTATAAATGAATACTGACGTTTAACAAATCCAGAGTTTATTAATGAGTATAATTAATTTTACAATCAAAATAAATCACACATTACTCACATTGTACAAACATACTAATTGTAATTCTCGACTCGCCGACAACATTCCTAGCAGTACATCTGTACGTCCCGTGTTCTGATCTGTCTAGTTGTCCCAGTGACAACACAGGTGACACAGTTAAGTTGGTATTGTCCGGTCGTGTCCAGACAAAGGTACAGCCAGGTCTACAGTCCGCTGTACAGGTGATGTCCGGTAACGTGTCACCCTCTGTCCTAGTGTAGGTTGTGTCCGGCGGGGACAGAGCTATAGAGGTACTGGGACCATCTGAAAAAAATAGCTTGTTTTATGAGCTTATTGCACCGAAGATAGGATGTTAAAATTGTGTCTGCTGCCTCATTGTATCATAGTAAAAGGCGACTATATTTGGAATCTTAATTTCGAGATAAAATACTTAACTGTAAATAAAATATGTATTAAGGTACAATTTAAAAAAACGCCTATACTACCATGTATCTCTTGCTATTTGAAACACGTACATTCTGTTTCATAGATGTGTCATTGATGAGAGAGAATGAATGCCAGAAAAGCGCAAATACTACATAATTTTGCTGCAGGTTTTGGTTATGGTACACATTGTGCATTTTAAAAGTTTGAATAATGTGGTCAAATTGATTTTTTATTGATAAAAGTTTGGTAAATTTACTGATTAACTACAAACTTGAATGGCATTACGTGATCAAATTAAATGAGTTTTCGGATATACCATGGAACAAAAGAACTTAATTAGAGCTGCATTTTTAATTAATGCTTTTTATGTTATTTTGAACTTTCCAATTCATTAACAAAATTAATTAAATTACATGATAATCATACGCATATCTTCTTATTACGAACCTTGCTCTCCAAATACATTATATGTTCATGCAGCTAAAGCTGACTTTATGTTTGTTAAGACGCTCCTACCTGCCAGGTTGAGTGTATAGTCATCACTGTCCAGTGTTTGGTTAGGTAGGTTAAGGTTGGTACGTCTACAGAACCACACAGATCCCTGGTCTCCCGTCTGTGGCTGTATGATCCACCGGAATACTGTACCAAGGTTACCTCCAGACGTTACACAGGAACACACATCCGCTGTACAGAGGACAGGACTGGCTATGGTGTTGTAACATTGACCACCATATACTTGTATACTACCTACTGAGATAGCGTAGTCAGGACGGCGGTAAAACTGGACAACAGTGGCCTCCTCTGGTACATCACACGTCAGTGTAAACTCAGTCCCGGGGACAGCGTACTCAGACGATCCCGTCACGGTTACGGCATCTACACATTTTCGAATTAAAAATCGTGCTGCAATGTGTGTATCTTTCCTCTTTAATTGATTTTGGGTGTATAAACGCTTTGTTATTTTAAGTTAATATTATATCTCACATTATATTTTTGTAAGGCAAAACAACAATCTCTGAGACACGTAAATATCACGTGTTCAATTTAATTGTATCCCGAAAATGATGCTTGAAGCGTTAGTGTATCCTAATAACTTTTACAAACTTAATGAGCTAACAGTACATACGGCTATTTCATGTGGATTTCAGATACGGCTTTAATACTGTCATTAGTTTTCTTAATCGGATCTCAAAACGAATAAACTAGATCATCGGCATGGACATTCAGTTTGGAATGTTATGTGAGAAGAGAAAATAAGGTCAACAGGGCCAGAGGTAATGTTTACATGTTTAACAGGAGAAATATCTTGTTAGTGTTGTTACTCTTATGGAGATACATTTATTTAAGATAGAAAAACAGAAGCCGTACAGAAACTAGAGGCACATGCAGATCTAGTGGACCTGTATCGCTTACCATGGTTACATGTAATGTAGTAAATATCTCCCACCCCACCACACACACTCAAACAAAAAAAGAAAATTTCCAATACATTTGTAACAAATACAAACCTTTCATGCTTCTAGCTTTTTTATTGATTGATTAACTGGCATTTAATAAATGCTCAATTTTCAACAATATATGCCTTTGAGTTTTTTGTCAGCATAAAACCTAGCAGATTTCACATGTGTGCTACTCACAGGGGAAGTAGAGTAAAACACGATGATATAACAGAACCTCTCATACTTTTCAGATATATTAAGCGAACACTCGGGTTACTTGTTATTTATGTATAATCCTATATCACCACCTACCTGTTGATAAACAGAAGTATCATGGAAGTGATCAACAAGCAGATCCAAGTGTGACATTTTGCTGTTCCCAAGCCGTTAAAACCAAGAACGTTTGACTTTGATATCATTTTGTATATAATGTAAATAGTACCCTTTAAATACTTCCTTGTTGATGTTTAAATATGTATGTGTATATACTGGTACCCAGTTATAAATAGAATAGCGGTTATCACCAATTCATGCATTTTAACAGGTTAATACAATTGGGTCGGTGTTTACTCGGTAATGCAGACATAGATGTTAGGAAGTATGAAGTGATTTGTTGTGACACAGTTATGACATAAGGGCGTGAATTCCATTTCAATAGTTTGTTGAACATCAAAGCTGAAACCAAGCAGTGGTCCAGTCTGTCTTGTGTTGGCCTGGTCGAAAATGGGATCCGAGCTAGACTGACTATATGAAAAATAACCGCGATCTAGCACAAATGTCTCTCCTTTAACAATGTCCGATCATATAGCCATTTTCATCTCAGTCATGAAATGGTTGTAGAATCTTAGTGAATGCGTTATCGGATCCAATTAAAAGTTTGTTTAGCTGTCTTCAAAATAAATTGCTATTTATAAAGACATAGCATAGACAATACATGTACATGTATGTATGCAAACATAGGCTATGGGTATTTAGGATGAGGACCAGGACTGACATGTGTGTTTCATTGCTCGGGTGGGTTACCATTGAATCGTATATTGACATAAGAAAATTATTGTTTGTAAGAAGAATTATTGCAATGGATAGTGGATTCTTGATTCACACAATTTTTGTCACTAGATTTTTTACGTATTTTTTGAATGCAGAAAAAACAACAAGGTTTTATACCAGACATCATAAGTATATTACGAAAATACTCATTGTATGATTCTTTTACTAATTTTATTAAATCTGGTACTTCTCCTAGTAAAAAATATTTGGCGAAAACTTGTTTATAAAAATGTTTACAAATTTGATGAAAGATCACGTCTAGAACGTATGTCAAATAATATAGATTTTATTAGATTCAAATGTATTCACCCTAAAACTAGGTTGCACTTTCTTTGGGAACTCGCTGTAAAGTTCCCACAGTATAATAATCATGTACATTGTATTTTGAATGTTTGTGTAAACTCACGAATATCAAATTGTATAGAATTATGTCAATATTGTGGAATACTTTTAATGATCATGTTACCCATATTATTTTGCATTGTGATAAAAATAGCGAAATTCCAGACGAGTACTGGTGTTTTTTGGTGAATAATTTTGGATTATAATTCATGTCGTCGCTTCACAATTTAACAGATTTTGATTTATGTAACACACTTGTTGGGTAAAGAATTTGCCTATGATTTCTCAAATAGTGCCTTAGAGGAGTTAAGATTAGGAGCTGTATCTTTTTTGTATAGACTCCTGAAAGCATGCGATCCTTATTGCTTTGAATAATCTCAACTAATTACTAATTATTAGACTTGAACTTGTACATATTTTGTAAATTTCTATTTGCTTTGTTTTGTTTCTTGTTTTCATGTTAAATGTCATTCTTTATGTAATATTCAACTTTGGAGGAAGTAAAGATAATAATAGACCCAATATAGACTAATATTTACGAGAAAGGTAAGAAACTCCTTCGTGATGTAAAATTGGTCAATTTTCATTTCATAGTGCAGTAAAAAAAAATATCGCAACAACGAAGATATACTTTGAAAGTATGTACCTTATATCGCTTTTTCAGTACAAATAACTATCCTGCACAAGTCAATCGCCATTTTGTCACACTCTAGTAACATTTCAAGTTGAATGTATGTAAAAGGGAAATTTCGTTACTTAATTTCATAAACTTTGCCAATACGATTTAAGTTTATAAAGGACCGTAGACTTAACCCAGATAGCTACCGGTGCTGAAATAGATTGAAATTCAAGTGAAACATCAAACAAGACATGTACAATACATGTATGAGTGTTTTATCTAGTAAGGCTTGTTTATGTCAAAGCCGCGTTTTCAGTATAGCGAATAGACATTCTGGGGTGCAAGAATGTTCCCCTCAATTTTCAGGTGACCTATTCTAATCAATTGCCCTTTTCTTGTCGTCGTGCGTTCGTAAACAACCGACCACGTTCGTCTTCTTCTCCAAAAACTATTGAAGCCCATTCAATGCAAGTTTGCATATGGTCCCCACCATGTGTGAGAGGGGCCAAGTCAAAGAGATAAAATTGACTGCAATTTCAAAAACCATCTTATCAACGCATTGATGTGTCAGATTTGTACATAACATTATATAATCAAATACTAGTACTCTTCATATGGTAGCTAGATTTCCACTAAGGAGGATTTCAGATTTACTAGTTTATTTAGCAGAAACATAATTTGAGCATTATTTGCTGAATTTTCATAAGAATGTGCCAAAATTTAATGGTTTAGGATGATAAGCCCTGAGACAACATTTTAACACCTAAGCCAAAAAGGCTGAGGGGTGGGGCGAGAAAATCGCGAAACCGAAGAACCGAAATGGGGTCAAAGTTTACTATTTCAATAATCTTCTCAACTTACAGAAAATTGATACAATCAAATACTCTTCAGATTGGTGCAAGGAGCTTATCTAATGTGTACACATGTATCAGATCGCCGGTGACTGGTACGGCCAATGGGCCTCCTTGTTAATATTTCGAGGCTGTGTGTGAATGAATGAACTAAGCATCTTGGTATTCATATTAACTAAACATATTATTTGATTTAAGTTAAGATAGTCGCTGCCAATATATATATATCTTGTCTGGTTAATTTTTTCACTAGCATATTTGTCCCAGAAAGTATTGTAATGTCAATCAATTTCTTTAATAGCTATATGCCACCATAAGTTGAGCGTCTTTTGATTTAACATCCTTTCAACTGGGTGGCATCTGAACTATAAAAAGAAGCCCGAAATCTGAACGTGTTCTTTATTCTGATGTTTTTTATATCCAGGTACCTGTCTGAACATTTCAGAGCCGTAATATTAAATAGCAATTCAAAGATATGACAGTCCGTATCAATTAGATATTAGTTCACTCTCACAAGTGGACTGTGATGATTTGAGTTTGAATTTTGAAAAGTTTTCCGACGGTATTGGCGCATTTGTTTTTATTGAATATTTGGGTTAAATGACCTAGCTATATACATAGTTTTTACGTATATAACACATTGTCAATACAAAAGTGTACTATGCTGAATGACATCAAGTGTTGAATAGTTATAATTATCGACAGTATAATTTATTGATTCAAGAAAATGAAATAATAATTAATCTCACATACTATAAGATATTTCAATTTTATTAATCAAAAGCAAACATGATAGAAAATGTTCGGTTAAAATAGTTTAACGTTCAAAACATGGAAGATGAGCATAACATATACAAGTAATACTATAAATACAAATCAACAAATGATAACATCTGTATATATTATACAAAACATATATATTTCCTTTATATAATGATAAACAATAACATCTGCATAGTACTTTGTATATAAATCCTTGTATTTAAAGTTACTTTATTAATAATGAAATATGTTTTATTATCAGATATGACAGAAAACTGTTCTATATACATATTTTAAGAACATTTCATCAAAAAACATGTCATAGGTAACTGGATTTATTTTTGTGATGCAATTTATTTACAAACTATATTTACCGGTTTTTTTTTTGTTCATGCATAAAACCATTTACATAATAGTCATCAATTAAATTATCTTGCCTGAATCAAAATAATGTTCATGAAATGTGTTACATTTCTATAGCTTTTTTATTAGAAAAAAAAAATGTCAAAAAATAACAGGACATCGTATGCAATAACATTAGTGCCAAATTTTATCAAAGGATCTTATTTGCTTATTAGTTTTACCAATTGTCCCTTTAACTAATTACAAAAGTAAATGACACAAGCAAATACCTGATTATTATCATTAACTAAGCTATGAAAGCCAATAATCACATTTCAACCAAACGTTAACATCAACAAAAACTCCTCAAACATCACACTTGTTGGACAATGTCATATATAGTAGGGCAACAGTCTTCAATGGCGCAAATACATTTAGAAGACTCATTAGAAATTGAAAGCTATTTTTGCATTATGTAAAAAACAAATTGACATCGTGTGCTTAGCGGACAAGCTTATTTGATT